>NC_056739.1:1201790078-1201887578 GCF_019279795.1 Protopterus annectens
TGTTTGCCTGACAGGAATTGAGCTTGCAGATGAACATGCATGTCCAAGGCCGTGTTCCACAGGGCAATGGCAAGCCTGCAGAGTGGGTAAGAGTGGGTTCCCCCCTGCTTGTTGATGTACCACATAACTGGTGTTGTCTCTTTTTATTAGCAGGGGTCCTGGCGAGAGTAGTGATCTGAAAACTGTCAGAGCATGCTGAACAGCTAGCATCTCTTTTTGGTTAATGTGTAGATTAATTTGTTTTGGACTCCAGTGGCCCTGAATGTACTTGTCCAGATGTGCCCCCCAGGCATAGTCTGATGTGTCTGTGGTCAGGGTCTGGGCAGTGTGGGGTTGTGTAAAGGGAAGTCCCTTGTTGTGGTTGCATGCTGCTACCCACTAAAGAAACTCTGTCCTTAGACAAGGTAGGACAGGTATTATGGTTTCCAGGTCCTGAGAATGTTGGCACCAAAGACTTTTTAAGTACCATTGAAGTTTCCTCATATGCAGTCTGGCATATGGAATTAGTAGAATGCAAGAGGCCATGAACCCTACGTCCTGCAGGATTTTCATTGCAGATAGCTAGGTTCTGGTGGCCATTTGAGTGAAGTAGCCTGTCAGATAGGCTTGTTTTTCTGGAGTAAGGAATGCCATCTGGGATGCTGTGCCCAAGCTTGCTCTCAGAAATACAATCTTTTGCCTGGGGACTAGTTTTGATTTATTTTCTTTGATAATGTACCCCAGGGAGGTTAGAAGGTTTTTTACAAATGTCAGGTGCTGCAACAGCTTTTCCTGACTGTCTGCCTGAATCAGGCAATCGTCCAAGTACGGGTAAATTTGGATCTTTTTCTGTCTGCAGTAGACAATGGCTGGAGCCAGGCATTTTGTGAAGACTCTGGGAGCAGTGGATAAGCCAAAGGGAAGTGCAGAGAAATGATAATGCATAGATCCTGCCCTGAAATGTAGGTATTTCCTGTATTAGTCCCTGATAGGGATGTGCAGATAGGCTTCTTTTAGCTCTAGGGTGGCTAACCAGGCATCTTTGGACAGCATAGGAAGAAGCTGCTGAAGGGTGAGCATTCTGAATTTGGTACCACCAGGAAAGTGTTTAGAATGGAAAGATCTAGGATTAGGTGCCAAGTGCCCTCTTTTCTGGGTACCAGGAAAAGTCTGGAATAAAACCCTTGACCTATCTGTTCTGCAGGAACAGGTTGAATTGCCCTTGTGGAGAGCAGAGATTGAACTTGGTTTTGTGCCTCTGCCCACTGGGTGGAGGAAGGTCTGGGAACCCTTTTGGGGTTGGCAGTGAGTGGAAGTAAAATTTGTACCTCTGGGATACAATGTTGAGGACCCATCGGTCTTTGATGATGAAGGTCCAGTTTTTTGCATGATGGGCAAGTTTTCCTCCTAGGGGCACGAGCAGTTGGGCAGAGGTGAGGAGTGGAGCTGAGAAGTCAATGTGAATTCTTTCCGTAAGGGGGTGGCTTAGCACTCCCTGATTTAGAAGTGGAGGCACTCCATTGCTTAGATCTTTGCATACCCTGAGACTGTAATCTGGGGGGGGGGGGTCTGTTTCCCCTGGGTCTAGTTTGAGATGGCCTTGAGGGGGCTGGAAAGGACCAATGTTTCGAGGGGCAATGCCTACTGAATCTTGGAGGCTGCACTTACAAAAAACTTTGACTGTCTGCATAGACTTAGCTTTTTCTTCCATCATTTTTAGAACCTCTTCTGCTTTTGTGCCAGACAGATTGTCCTTGTTCAAAGGAGCTTCTAATAATTTTGATTTGACATGGTCTGGCAAGGTCTGCTCCTTAAGCCAAGCATGCCTTCTCAGTACAGAACCAGTGACTGCTGTCCTGCAAGATGCTTCTAGGGCGTCAAAGCCACATTGCAAGGTATGCTTGCTACTTGGCTTGCAGAATGCATCAGCTCCTGTAATTCTTTATTTTCTGCACAGTCTGTAAAGGTAGATAATTTTTGCTTAATAAGTTCCATCATATGTTGCTGGTATTTCAGCATGTGAAACTGGCAATTCAATGTCCTAATGGCGAGAGTTGCAGAGGTGTATACTTTTTTACCCCATCTGTCTAAAGCTTGGGAATCCCTGCCTGAAGGGGTGGGATTCTTAGCTGTAGTTGCTTTTATACCTTTAGGCCCCTGGGAAATGACCACTGGGTCAGCAGTAGGATTTTTGAAAAGAAATTTGTGAGAGTCAGGGACTCTGTAGTACCTGTCTGGTTTCCCTGGAGCAGGGGGTAAAGCATCAGGAGTTAGACTGGATTCCATAAAAATATCATCCACAACATCCAGAACTGGAGGGATTGCTAAAGGTCTATTTTGCGGCAAATCTAAAAATTCTCCGAATCTTTTTTTGGACTGAGCATAATCCTGGCATTCCCAGTGGAATTGCTCTATTAAAGTATGTAGAGTTTTACCAAAAGAAAAATCCTCTGGAGGGGAAGCATAGGGAATGGAATCCTTTGCATCTGAATCCTCATAAGCAGACAAAGGCATGTCTTCATATTCAGAAACCTCAGAGTCGTCGGACTCTTGGTCTGTTAAAGCTGCTGGGGACAGGTCTCTTTTTCTCTTAGCAGGGGAAGGCTGGCTTCCTCTAATCTGCATAATCAGGTATTCTGCCATTTTAAGCATTTGATGTTGTGGCAAGGAAGCAGGTGCTTGAGTTTGGGTCATCGTTTTTTTAGGCGTAGCTCATACTCTTGGCCTTAGAAACTCTGTAGTTTTAGAAAGAACTGAAGACGTGAAAGAAGTCGTCGGTTTGGGTCTAATATCGGTAATGTGAAGAATGTCCTCAGAAGCTGGTGCCTGCACAGCAGCTCCAATCCCATCCAAGGTAGAGACATCCACAGGTTCCGTAACCAAAGAAGAGTCTTGCAGCATATCGGACTCTGAATGGGTCTCGGTAGCAGCCTGCAAATCCACTGAAGCAGGCATCAGGGGCTGCAAAAGCGCCTCACTGAGTACCGGCAAACTGGCAACTAGCTTAAAGGAAGCGTTGCCTGCATTTTTATACCTGTGCAGTCTGTCTCTGTCTTTATCCTTACGTTTTTTCGGAAGATCGGTAGTTGGATGGCTTACCGAAGCCATTTTGGAATATGGAGATAGAGAACAAAAGTATTTAGCGACAATATGGGCTAGACAATGAATAGTTCAGGCATTGAACAAAGCAAAAAACTAACAGCGAGGTACGTCGTAGTCTGGGCCTAAACAGGTGATGCAGTAAGAATGGAAATCTCGGTGTGGTATTTGCTTTTCACAGGCAAGACAATTGTTAACTTTTTCTGACATCAGTTAGAGCAATAAAAAAGGATCTCTAACGGGGTACTTAGCTTTAGAAGAATTCAGGATGATTCAATTCGGAAACGAAAACCCAGGTAGTGGCCGACAAGCACTCGTGCGAACTGCTTCTGCTTTGGGCTCCTCGGCAAGAAAGACTGATGTAATGGCGTCGGTTGCCTGTTTTTATACTCCTGACAAACTGACGTCAGTCATGAAGCGACAGCAACTGACGCAGAAATAATAAGTCTCTGGTATTCGGGCCGATTGAGGGCTACCTGCAGGCAGATAACCCAATTTTGATGACTGCAACAGTGAAACATGAAGAACATCTTGTAATGTATGTACAAAATATGGAAAGGACTGAGTAGGTGTTAAAAGGTGATGAATTCAATTTCATGGGACATTCGTATAAAGAAAGTGTGGTCTTTGACTTCTGATGTGCTACTCATGAATTACAGTTTCATTCTTCTCCCCTGATCAGGATAAGTTGTAATATAAAAGTGTACTGCTTTCATTTGTTAGTGAAGATAGGTTTCAATTCCTGCTTCCCCTGCATATATATGTGGTGTAATAAATGTTCCTCTATAAAGCCTGAAGAAAGATCAAAATCAGATTTTTTAAGCAAGGTATGGTAAAATGAATGTATTCCTCAACATATCCCTTTCTCTCTCTCTCTTTATATATATATATATATATATATATATATATATATATATATGTGTGTGTGTGTGTGTGTGTGTGTGTGTGTGGAAAAAAGACTTGTCTTCACTGTGTGAAACCTTAAACCTCCTGTAGTGGAGGGCCCTGGAATATAAACAAATGACCCCTTAAAGACATACATCTTGCAGTTTTTACTGAATGGTTTGTCTGTATAACCTTTTAGTAGTTGCACAGCTAGGGCAGTGTGACGGGGCAACCGCCCCAAGTGCAAAGTGTTGGAAGGGCATTCTCTAATGCAATGCTGGCTTTTAAAAGACAGTTTTGCCTTTCCAGACAAATCTAAGTGCTGTAGCAATCTGTGTGTGGTCTAAGCAGTAGCAACTGTTTGTTTTAAATAAAATCTGAGCACTGTAGCGTTACATGTAGGCAGGGTATAAGGGTATAAACTGAGGCAACTGTTTGCTACATGTACAGCAAGTAGTTTGCCACAATTTAAAAGAAAAAAATATTTGTTTCATAAAAACTGCAAAAAAGATAGTCTGTGGAGGGCACAGAAATGGGACCCTAATGACTGGGGCAGGAGGGTGCCAGTAGAAGGAACAACTTTTTTTTGTCTCTTTTTTTGCTCTTGAATGGAATGGATGTATGTAATAAGCTGATGGCTACAATGAGTGTGATTCAAGTTAAATACACGTCAGTGGATTAGACTTGAGAATGCAAATGAAAAATACCACAGAAATTAGCTGCATTAATGGCTATATTGCTAATGGAAAGTTGACCATACTAAATTATTATATATATGTGCTTTAAAATGTTACAGGGCAGTATGGATTATGCCATTCTTTATGTAATACAATGGATTTTTGACAGCTAAATAAATGAAACGCTTTTACGTATATGCCATTTGAGAAGAATTGTTCTATCTCTCTACAGTGGACTTCAAGGAAATAGTAACATATTATATATAGTGTTGAAAGCAGCAATTACATGTGTTGATTTTAAGTTCTCTTCAAACAAGATTTCCAGAGAAAATATAACATATAAAATAATAATCCCCACTGAAGCAGATTTAATGAAGTAAGGTGAAACTAAAGGATAAGAATGAGTCTGCTGAAATTCAATTATGCATTAGATTTTATCTTCCCTAATGATAAGAGCTGCTATTCCCTAAAACTGTTCTGCGTATAAGGCTCATTTACATGAATATGACCAAAACTATTAATTCTAAGTTAGTGGAGTGGATATAAATTCGAATATGGGGATTGACTTGCTTGACATAACATAGCACAAGCTAGGCTGTACGGTCTATCTATATGCCATAATGCTTTGTTATAGAAAGTGGACTAGAGAAATCAATAAATGTAAGAGCATATAAAACTTCTTAACACATTTCTTGGGCTACATCATAACAGCTGTTTACCAATGTTTAGTCTCAGAGTAGGCCATGGTGATGCAGAAAAGGGAACAGGTGGGGCGACAGATGGGTATCACTACTGATTGCTTACAGTGACAAGCCACACATGCATGTATTGTTTACATTCATCTGCATGAGCAGCCAATGCTTGTAGCCTATTACTCTTTCAAGGGCTAGTTGTGATGTCATTCACTGTAAGACTCATTAGCATCACTGTAGGGTTATTTGTATACTCCCATTGTTGAACAGACTGTAACAGATGTCACTGTAAAATCTGTAAGGCATTGTGATTATGGGGAACAACACATCTCTGGATGACAAAGCCTCATTATCTTCCTTATTTCAAACATATATCTGCTTTGTACCTGATGTGCAAGGTTCGTGATCCCAGATGTGATTAACAGTGCTCTTTATAATGTCTTTCTCAGCTCTGCCACACTACTTAGGATCAAATTTTGATCAAGTCTAATCAGTGCATAGGATCCACAGATGAGCCAGTAACAACAACACGTGGAGCACCTACAGAGCAATGACTGCCTCAAAGGCCTTTCTCAATGAGTATGTTGAAAGAGAGAGGTGTTTGGGAACATTCATTCACTACATGCATTTTATTAATTTTTAAATGGTGCAGGTAATATAGAAGGTACAATTTACCTTAACAAAAAAGAACAAAATGTCATTGTTCGACAAGTGGATATATTGTAATTACGAATTCATAACTGAAGTAGGAAATTATAATTCTAATGTACATACAACTCAAAGTATGACATCAGTTATCCTTGTTATGAATGATAAAGGGTAATACCTTCTACAGTGCACAGATTAAGGGTAAATGATACATTTTTTACAACTATAAAGTGAAGTGAAGTCCAGAACAAGAGATTTGTTTATTTTCCAGAAAAAGAGTTAAAACACCAAAAAAACAGGCAACGGATGTCCAAACCTCCTGGGGTTTAAGTATCCAAAGGTAGTTAAAAACAGTCAGTCGAAACTTTGACTTGTAAACTAAGCCAGCACTCGGAAGCCAAAATAAAACCAAAGTACGTGTTTTAATGTCCAAAAGTAGTTAAAAACAATAAGTTGCAGTTACAACTTGTAAAATAAACAAAACCAAGTACATGTAAAGCGCTTTTCGTTCGGGTTATACCCGAACATCTTCAGACACCTATGCATATCACGGTTTGGTTTAAATAGTTCTTTCTTTAACTACAACCAAATCAGAAAGAGGCTCATGTCAACCTATTTAGTAGCGCCCAATTTTAAAGAGAAAGGTGCTGCAAGTTCAGCTTGTTGCATACTACATGTTTATTTCTGTAAGTGGCTAGTACCTACATTCTTATTCATTAATACAAGACCATTTAGTTGCTCAACAGATGTTGCTCAACACTTTTCAACCAAAATACAAGGTTCATTCCAATACTCAACCCTCGCATCAAATAAATGATATACAAGGGGTTAACCTGTAAAAACTATGGCAACTCAAACCACGTCCCTAAAAATCATTTCAATAAGAAGTTTAAATAATAACAACCACTAAAAAACAGGTTCTACCTCTGAATACCCCACTTATTAACTTTATTTCCTCACTAAAATAAAATAAAATGAAATAAAATAAAAATAAAAATAAACCAAAAAAGATCAAAGAGTAAAAAGTGGTACCTTTCAAATGCTAAATGTCCCCTAATACTAACCCTAAATTAAATTCCATGTGTTACCTATATAAACTTCTTAGTTTCAAAATACATGCAATACTACAAGATTCATTTAACCCAGGTTCTATGCATGCATTTAACCTAAGTTGCCAGTTAAGTTCATTTATTTCTAATAATAACTTGAACAAGTTATCATTGGCCCCACACCTACCCTTCATGTTCTGATTGACTTGTGATATGGTCCTAAATTTAAAAGAATGGCCCTCTTTTAATTCACAATGACGAGCCAATGCGTTATTTGGGTTCTTCTTACTAATAGTGTGAATGTGTTCGTAAATATGGTCCTTCAGTCTACGGTCGGTCTTTCCAATGTAGAAAGCCGCACAAGCCTGGCATTCCGCAAGGTAGACCACACTCCTTGTGTTACAGTTGTAGGTACCTTTAATATAAAAAGTCTCATTCCTAATCCTAAACCTCCAGTCACTCTCAATGTACTTGCATTGATTACAGTGGCCACATTTATGAGTACCCCCCCATCTTTTGTTCTCCTTCCTTCCTGGTTTATTTCAAGAAGTTGTTTCATGTTTGACCCCCTCCTAAAACTGATACAAGGGTGCTCACCTATTTGGTCAAAAATCTCCTTGTTCAAAGACAAGTAAAACCAACATTTCCTGACCACCCTCTGTATATCTAAGGCTACTGGAGTATAGGTGAAGGTAAAGGCCAGTAAATAGTTGTTCATGATTTTCCCTTCTTTCACAACCAAACCTTCCCTCCTAGGGCTATAGTCACCCAGTTTGCCCACCTCCTGGTCAATGCAGTTTGCTTCAGTATGTTCATTGCTCCCAACATTTGTGGTATGATAACCTAAGATAGGTTTGTACACTCCTGTTAACCTCTTCCTGGTTACCTCCCCAAATATACAATTCAAAAATTTACTTGGGTAACCTCTATGTAAGAACATGTTAAACAAAAGTTTACTTTCTTTCTCAAACTCATCTTCAGTTGTCACCATCCTGGCAGCTCGCACCAGTTGGCCCTTGACCACTGATTTTTTCTGGTGCATTGGATGTTCACTAGTGAAATGCAGAAAAGAGTTTGAAAAGGTACTTTTCCTATAAATCCTAGCTGTGTACCCCTTGTTGACTTTGTCCTTACTCAAGTCTATATCCAAAAAGTTAATTCTGTTCTCCTGAAAGTTTCTGGTAAACCTAAGAAAAGAGGTTGATTGATTGAAAAAAAATCAACCAGTTCATCCGCGACCTGACTGTCACCTTCTAATATAATAAAGATGTCATCCAGAAATCTCTTATAAACTTTAACCACTTTAAAGTGAGGGTTGTTAAAAACAAACCTGGTCTCCCAATCCGCAATGACCAGGTTGGCAAAACTTGCCCCCACTGGTGTCCCCATGGCTACCCCTATCCTTTGTAAGTAGAGTTTGTTGTTAAATTGAAGGTAATTGTTCTGTAAAATTATATACAATAGTTGTTCAACTAACAGGGTCTCATTGTCAGGGGCTCCCTTTACTCTCATATAATCTACTACCCATTCTACCCTGACGTTGTGAGGTATACTTGAGTACAGATCACAGACATCAACTGTGAGAAAGTGGTTTTCCTCTTGGAACTGTACTAAGTTAATTTCCTCTAGGAAGGACCACGAGTCTTTACAAATTTGTCTTTCACCCTCAATGTACTTCTTCAAGATCACATAAGCTAGTTTAGCACAGGGATAGGTGATGGATTGTCTTCCATCCACCAGTGCTCTAAACGGAGGGTCCACCACAATTTTATGAATTTTGGGTATACCAAACAATTGGGGTGTTCTTGGGGCCAATAGGGTAAGGTAGTTAATCATTTGACTGTCAATAAGTCCATCAATAAAAAGGTCATTTAAGAACATCCTGATCTTGTTATATGCCCCATTCATTTGGTTAATACTTACTTCCTCATAAGTGTCCTTCTCTAAGAGTGTTGACATCTTCTTAATATAGTCGTCCCTGTACATAACTACTAGACCCCCTCCTTTGTCTGTTTCATAGACCTGATAGGTAGTTTACAAAATGCTGTCAAAAGTTGTCTCTCGTGGGTTGAGATGTTACTCCCTGTCATATGTCCGTTGTAATTGTGAACCACTGACCTCAACTAATTTTCACATATATGTTCAAATAACCCTATAATGGGGTGTACCGGTGGGTTATAGGTACTAGCCACTCTCAGTTCCTTATTACTGTAAGACGAGTTACCCAATAACACAGTCAAATTAAATTTATGAACAAACAGTTTGAAGTCAATAAGAAGTTCTGCCAAATTGCACCTCTCAGTCGGGATAAAGGTAAAACCTTTTGCCAGTACCTCCACCAGTTCAGGCTCAATTACAAAGTCAGTGTAGTTAAAAATCGTAAAGTCACCCTCTTTGTTCAACACCAGTTTGTATGGAGCAAGTTCTAGTTCACATTGCTGCGGGTGTTGTACCTTTTTGGTTGTTGGTATTGGGGGTTCGGAGTCCAGTTGCTTACTGGTACCCCCCTCCCCTTGTAGTTTTTTGATTGTTGTTGTTGATAACCATTTTGGTCATCCCAGTTATCCTGGTTAAAGTTACGGTTGTATTTTGGTCGTGCACCCAAGTAGTTAGCGTTTCCATTAGGTACCTCTACTTCCCTCAAAGGCATATCCTGATTAATAAAGTTGGTACTATTTGTCCCCTCAAAGTTTGTAATTGATTATTTTTCCCATTTGTTCTTCTATCCAATGTTTCCCCTTCCCCAACAGTCTGGTTATGTTGGCCTTGGGTCCCCCTGCTCCCATTGTAGGGGTATTGGGAAACAGGTGGTTTACGATAGGCATACCCATCCCTGTATGCCTTTAAGTCTCTCTGAAGTTTACCAACCTTCACTGCTCTCAATTTCTCCAATTGATGAGCAATGGTAACAAAAGACCTGTTGTAATCATACTGGTACTGGGGAAACAAAGTATCTAATTTAATGACACCTTCCAGTTCCCTTGTTTCCTCTGTGAGTTTGTCGATCGTAACTTGATAATGTTTTATCGTCACAAATAGAAGCTCCAAGCCCTGCTTATTAAACAGTTCAACAAGTTCTTTGTGGAACTGTGAGCCCTCAATTAAACCAGTTGGGTAAATACAGTGCCTCAAACCCTTGGGGACAATCTGCTCCTTAATACATTTATTAAGGTAGTTAAGTTCCAACTGCAATTTTTTGATTTTAAACAGATTAGAATCAAATTGTATAAGTTTTTCAACTAGAACCTCCTCATTTGACTGTTCCCCTCAACATTTTCCTTAAGCTGCTGTTCATCCAAACTTAATTCGTTGTTAAGCCAGCAAGAAATATCAAAGTTAGTGCAAACCTGAGAGTCACGACTAGCCGTTGGCTGGTTGTTCCCTCCTGGATTTAAAACTCGCCAAAACCCTCCTTCCATCTCTCCTAATTCGGGTCTCTGATCCACTGGTACTTGTGAGCGTTGTGAAGTCCCCTGACTCAATCTTCCATTAGCTGTGTTCCCTTTACGTTTGGAACTGTAGTCGGGATCTTGCTCCTGTTGTTTAGTGACCAGGTCCATTTTGGCCGTCAACTTGTCCAGTTGCTCGTTCATTAGTTCTAGTAGTTGAGTGAGGTTACCCTTTTCAGTGCAGTCACTGAGTGTAGAATCATCCATTCTCCCGGTATCGTCGGTGTTTACACAAACCAAACCAGCAAACACCAATAGACATCCACAAACCAGAAAAAGAGTTAAAACACCAAAAAAACAGGCAACGGATGTCCAAACCTCCTGGGGTTTAAGTATCCAAAGGTAGTTAAAAACAGTCAGTCGAAACTTCGACTTGTAAACTAAGCCAGCACTCGGAAAACAAAATAAAACCAAAGTACGTCTTTTAATGTCCAAAAGTAGTTAAAAACAATAAGTTGCAGTTACAACTTGTAAAATAAACAAAACCAAGTACATGTAAAGCGCTTTTCGTTCGGGTTATACCCGAACTTCTTCAGACACCTATGCATATCACGGTTTGGTTTAAATAGTTCTTTCTTCAACTACAACCAAATCAGAAAGAGGCTCATGTCAACCTATTTCGTAGCGCCCAATTTTAAAGAGAAAGGTGCTGCAAGTTCAGCTTGTTGCGTACTACATGTTTATTTCTGTAAGTGGCTAGTACCTACGTTCTTATTCATTAATACAAGACCATTTAGTTGCTCAACAGATGTTACTCAACGCTTTTCAACCAAAATACAAGGTTCATTCCAATACTCAACCCTCGCATCAAATAAATCATGTTGTATACAAGGGGTTAACCTCTAAAAACTATGGCAACTCAAACCACCTACCTAAAAATCATTTCAATAAGAAGTTTAAATAATAACAACCACTAAAAAACAGGTTCTACCTCTGAATACCCCACTTATTAACTTTATTTTCTCACTAAAATAAAATAAAATGAAATAAAATAAAAATAAAACTAAATCAAGTTGCCAACTTAGGTTAAATGCATGCATAGAACCTGGGTTAAATGAATCTTGTAGTATTGCATGTATTTTGAAACTAAGAAGTTTATATAGGCAACACATGGAATTTAATTTAGGGCTAGTATTAGGGGACATTTAGCATTTGAAAGGTACCACTTTTTACTCTTTGATCTTTTTTGGTTTATTTTTATTTTTATTTTATTTCATTTTATTTTATTTTAGTGAGGAAATAAAGTTAATAAGTGGGGTACTCAGAGGTAGAACCTGTTTTTTAGTGGTTGTTATTATTTAAACTTCTTATTGAAATGATTTTTAGGGACATGGTTTGAGTTGCCATAGTTTTTACAGGTTAACCCCTTCTATACGACATAATTTATTTGATGCGAGGGTTGAGTATTGGAATGAACCTTGTATTTTGGTTGAAAAGCATTGAGTAACATCTGTTGAGCAACTAAATGGTCTTGTATTAATGAATAAGAATGTAGGTACTAGCCACTTACAGAAATAAACATGTAGTACGCAACAAGCTGAACTTGCAGCACCTTTCTCTTTAAAATTGGGCGCTACGAAATAGGTTGACATGAGCCTCTTTCTGATTTGGTTGTAGTTAAAGAAAGAACTATTTAAACCAAACCGTGATATGCATAGGTATCTGAAGATGTTCGGGTATAACCCGAACGAAAAGCGCTTTACATGTACTTGGTTTTGTTTATTTTACAAGTTGTAACTGCAACTTATTGTTTTTAACTACTTTTGGACATTAAAACATGTACTTTGGTTTTATTTTGGCTTCCGAGTGCTGGCTTAGTTTACAAGTCGAAGTTTCGACTGACTGTTTTTAACTACCTTTGGATACTTAAACCCCAGGAGGTTTGGACATCCGTTGCCTGTTTTTTTGGTGTTTTAACTCTTTTTCTGGTTTGTGGACGTCTATTGACGTTTGCAGATTTGTTTATTTTGTTTTTGTATGTATTTTGCCCCCCATGCCTGCCAACCAGCAACCATCCTGTTGATCAGACAGATCACTGTGGTGGTGGTAGGGGCATTAACAGGTAGACATTAAGGACTTTCTGCTCTTGCTAGGATTCTGAAAATGACAGCATTTAACAAGATATTTGTTTTAATAAAACTGCTTCCATTTGACCTCTTTGAATTAGATGTAGCTTTTAGTTTATTTATTTATTTATTTTAAATTTAAATTTGAGATACATGAAACCATTTAATATTATAAAGAACATATCTTTTTATGAATTTTTGTGATCCTGGAGCAAACATATAAGGCTGATGATGTTATGCATTCTTGCTTATATAACATAAGTATACAAACATGAATGATGCAGACAAGATGATATTAAGGTGCTACATAGCTGCAGAGTTTGTACCATAATCGGCAACTTTAAAACATTACAACTTACTTCAGACATCATAATCAATAGTCTGGATTGTTTGCCAAAAACAGGGCTATAAAAGGGTTCTCTTTGAAAGATGGAACTAGCATTTGCTGCAGCAGTATGCCCTAATTACAACAGTTTAAATATACAATAGTGGGAAACTAAAACATGAAAAGAAACATCTAGAAGTCATTGCAAAGCTCAGATTACCAGTCCAAAGACCTTCATCTCATTGCTGACCATTCAAGGTGCATACACATGACAAGACGTTCCTTCTCTCAGAAGAACAGACAATTTAAATGCAGCTGTAAATTCACAGCAGTTTCTCATGCGATATCTGATATCCTGACCATAAATTAATCTGGAATCTGGCTCATGTAACAATACTTTCTTTTAATCATTACTAATATGAGTAGTGTATCTTACTGAACCTGTCACAGAAGTCCAAATTATTTTAAAATTTGAAATCCTCCTCCCCTTTTCTCTGACTGCTGCAAAGAAGAGGTCAGTAATGGTATAGGACTATTAGACCTCATTACTAAATGCCCTCAGTTATTTTAGTGGTACCAAAAGTATTTTCCAGATCTCTCATTCTTATTTGGTGCAGTATTTCTACTTTTACTTCTCCACTGTTCTTCCTTCTTGTGATTTCTGATTATAGTATGCAGTTGTTTGTTTTCATGACTGGTGGGGTTATTGTTAGTTTTAAAGATCAATATAATATACTACAAGATAATATTAAAAGATGATAGGGTCATAAGTAATGTATTTTTAACAGTAACTGTAGTGTGTGGATATGAACACAAGATCAGAATGCTCTGTCCTCTCATTTTTGCTGTCCAGACAGTAATAATGTAATGGGATGCATTTTATCGCTGCTAGCAGACTCTGACCATTGAAGACATATTGTGGCACACAGTGTCTCACATAGGAGTGACTTAGCTGCAGAAATAGTCACTGTGCTTGATAAATAAATACATTTTCCATCCTCTTTAGTTTGGGAAGTTATGACTGGCTTAGCGTCCCTATTCATCTTAGCTAGTGAACGACAGACACCGGATACCGCAGGAATTCATTGTGCCTTCAGAAGATGGTTGCTCTTCTTGGCCTGAATTTTTTTTTTTTTTTTGTTATGCCTACACACAGTTCCACCCTGCACCAGGTGTGTACTGATGTTAGTGCAAAATGCTGTCTATAGACAACTGGTTGATGACTAGCTTGTCATTAAGCTAGAGCCCATGGTTTCCACTATAGGTTGTTTCCCTAAGAGAAATCTCTTTCCTTCCCCTGGTACAGGTAAGCCAGCAAAATCCCAGTTCCTAGATGATTCCTCAAGGAATGGTTCCACATGTTAAACCTGGGTTCCCTAAGCAACAGTCAGGGCTCCATCCCTGTGTGCCACAAAGATTGCACTTTCTCCACCTTTATTCAGTGACTTATTTTTTTTGAAAGACATCTTTCAGTTAAGATGATATCAGCAATTTCTTTAATTCTTATAGCTTAATGTCTCAAAAATGAAGCCTGAAAATATTCAGACAATTTTAGTCATTTTTTTCACTGTCATTGGTTCACTAATCCACTGACCTCAGGTGTCTGCATCCACTTCTTGACTACCTATGGACCTTTCATTCCTGTAAGAAGACTGTGGAATATCTGGTAGAATGCAATGTATCACATTGTGGGGAGGGGGACATTTTTGCTTTTCCCTACCACATGTCTTGTACCATCCAAGGTGTGAAAATGCAGTAGCCCCTACCATATGGCAGCTTGTACTTCTGTAAAGTCCTGCTCCTAATTCTGAATAATGCCCCTCTTATTTGGCTACATCCTACAATCAGGTCCACTAGAGGTGCCAAGGTGTTACAGGAGTATGAACCCGTACCCCATCTGAGTGAGGAATGTAAGCCAAAAAACACCACTTATTTTTCTGTTCCTGACTGACATCCCCAGCACAAAGGACAACATTCAAATTTGCCTAATGAATAGTACTAGCAAATGGCCTTCCAAAGCTCCATGGGTCACATGTAACTTGAGATATTATTTCCACACATAGGTTTATAAGCACTTTCTAGGCTAATGATCTGTGAAGATCTTAAGAAACCTAGCCTTACATTCCTGTGTCAATTTTTAGTTCTTATATTTTGAATATGAATAACCCAAAAATGGGACAAACAAGGATATGGTGGGACACTTAAATTTTTCCCCCTATCCAATAAGGACTGGGTACTAAACCAGGGATGAATTTGCAGTTACCATTCCATTCATTCCAATTACTTTTGAATAGAGTATGAGAAGTACTTTGCTTTATCTGAAGTGAGAGACAGTTTCAAATAAAGGGTATTCTCTGTGATACATACCCATCCCTCCAATATTGTGTCTATACCACTGGACTTGAAAATCTGTAACAGGTCTGACAGAATACAATCTATTGAAACTCTTTACTCGAGACACAGGTCATCCATCTCAAGCCTGTATGACACTAAGAAGAGGGACAAGGCTTTGAGATAGTTCACATAGTTTTTATGATTTAGGCCCTTGACTGTTTTAGTGAAAAGGTATTGTGGGTGTTCAGGTTTTGAAAAGTGTTTGTCCAGGTACATACCAAAAGGGGCATTATATTATATTTAATGACCAGCCTAGAGAGTGAAAGGTACGGTGGGACTACTATATCTCTGGATCTTGTTGCGATACCTTTAGATATAAGCCATGCAGTGAAAAACGACTTCCTTGCAACGGTGAATAATGGCAAGCAAAGGACGGTTCATTGTCAACATATGGTCTCAGATTCTTAACTACTGGAACAATTTTCAGAGGTATGTTGACAATGTATTAGCTGCAGGGGGAGTCATGCTTCCTGAAGGATTTGACTGTACACTTCTTGGCATTTAGTTTCAGTCCATGTTTTTGACAGCAGCTATTTGTATGGGACGGGTCCATTTGGTGGAGCTTGGTTTCCTCTGCGGACTTTATGATGGCACCAAGTTTGCAGTCTTCTGCAAACCTGGTCATCTTCAATCCCTTAAAATAGGCTCTGACCTCTAAGAAGTAAATGCCAAAGAGGAGTGGCCCAAGGACTGAACCCTGGGGTACACCATTAGTGACAGACTTTTGGAGAAGGTAGAGCCATCCACCCTAACATCCAGGGTTTTGTTTGTGTGTGAATTTGCTATACAGTGAGTTACACAGGAACTGACATTTAGCTTGGACAGTTTATCTATGATACCTGACTGTAGGATGGTGTTGAAAACTTTGCAGATTCTAGGATATGCAGTGTGCACTGATTTGCCCTCATCTATTGATTCAATAACTTTTTTAAGTCATCCAGGTTAAGTAGGCAGGGTCTGCCCTTGATAAAATTGAACTGGGTTGGGTTCAGAGTCTGTAGGTTACCTATATCCTTATTTATTAAGTCCATAATAATCCTTTCAGTAGCCTTACTGATGAGATACATCAGGCTTATGGGTCTATCAATTATCTGGGTCTGCTGAAACTCCATCTTTGTGGAAGGGAATGACTGTTGCTATCCTCCATCCACACCCACCCCTACTTAAATATATCAACTCCAAGATTGCACCACAGTGGAGTAAATAGCAAAAATATGGCCCATGATTTTTTTTCACTGGGAAAAAAAATCGATGTCCCGTGTGTTCGGGATTTAGTGCTTTCGATTTTAAAGAGTTGATTAAAGAGCGTTCGCTCTTTTAATCATTTGAGGTTATAATAGAGACCCAACAAAAATGCATTTAAGCAGGCTTGGTCACTCTGTGTGCTTCTTCAAAGTACACGATGTACAAGAACAAATACTAATGTGCTTTTCAGGTAGCAGACCTACTACAAATGATTTACTTGGGACCAATCAAAGAATCGCCCCTCCCAAGCCTGTCTTCCCCAATATCAGGTGTTACTGTGAAACCTATCCACATTGAAACTGCACCTATTACATACCTAATTTTACTATGCTTTTATATGTACTAATAATTGGTGACTTATATTATGTTTCTTTACTGTGTTTATGCTAATAACTGTTCTTACTATATTTATTGTAAATTCAGTTCTACATTGTTTTATCTGTGGTACTACAATTTGTCATTGGAGCTTTTCTCCCCTGGCCTCTGCTGAAAACGGGCTACTAACCTATTTGGACTATCCTGGTAAACAAATGTAAAATAAATAATAAAATAAAATCTAAACCAGCCATGGAGTCATGATCTGCATACACAGAATGAACTGGACAGTTTTTGAGACAAAAAAAATATGACATGAATATTACTCAACATTATGGCTGCATCCACATGTACATTACTTCCAAATCCAGTCCAGCCACAAAAACCTAAGGATAAAACCTGTCAACTATGTTAGGAATTTTAAGAGAATGTCTTGAGCCTAAACTACTGGTAATTTCAGAACGATTTAGTTTTATTCATTGCAACAAGACAGACAACAAAATGGTGATACAGTATACAGCTGAATTGACGCAGCATGAACTACAAAAGTAGATAGTGCCACTTACAAATCCATCTCCATTACCAAAACCTGTCAAAAAAAACTACTTTCAGAAATGACTTTTGCATTTCCAAAGGCATTCAAGACTGCTTTAAGAATGGAAATATCAAATAAAATGCACAACGGCAGAGGAAGCTCAAAGTCCGATGCATTACACAAAGTGGAAATACAAGCCAATCCTACGAAATGTGAAACAAGTTTATTGTCTTAATGCTAAATTTCTTCTCCCCAAGTTAGCAATTATAAAGATACTGCAGTCTAAAGTTAAATATACTTACAAGTCAAGGGTAAAACTAATAATTATCATAGCAAACATACTAAATATAGACAGAAAGAAGAAAAATTATCTGGAAGTGAAACGGAATTACCAATAATTTCAATAAATAGAGAAAGAAAATTGTTTATAACTACCTTCACTATAACGGCTAAAGAAGTGGACACAGAGATTTAAACAGATGACGCAATATCTGTTATACCTGATAACTGTTTAATAAACTGCTTCCTAAGAAATGTTTACAGAATATAACTGTGAAGCTTAAATGTGTTGGATGAAATAATGGCTACAGCATGTTATGGGAACCAGAAAGAACATTTGATTCTGGTTGTGGCAAATAGCTGCAGAAGTTATTGTCAAGAATTTGTGAGCCAAAGTGAACTACATGAGTTTAAAATCAGTGTAGAAAGTGCTTAAATTATATGGCGAAATGTCCCATAAGACAATGAAACCCTTTGTGTTGTAAAAGCCACCATGTTAGTGAATCAAAGTGCAAAAAACAAGTCTTACAAAAGTTGACGATTACTATTTGATAAGAATGAAAGTGTGGAACAGGAGTTGCAGAGGCCTGAAATAAAAAGAATCATTAGCCTTGTGGAGCATAACATGTGGGCAGATCTGACTGTTTCTGTAGCAAAAAGAGATAATGCCACACATATTTATAGGAAATTAATCAGACAGCTACCACCAAGGACAAAGGCTCTGCTTACAGTGAAACATCTGGTTGCAATGTTGGGTGGAGGAACTATATTTTCTAAAACAGACAGCCGTTCCTTATAAACCTGTATTATTTGATGATAATTCTAAAAAATATGTGTTGATTAACATGCATAGTAGTTTGCTTGTGTAAAAAGGATTGCTTTGTTGTGAAATTGGCATTATGTAAAGCCTATTCAAGGATTTAAATTTAGTTGCTGATTACTGAAATGACAGACTATGAACCTATCAGTAGCTTACATAAAGTGACTCAAAAATTGTATTAATATCTGGGGTACATCCTGCATAGCAAGAAAAAAAAAAAAAAAAAAAAAGGTAAGGCCTTCCACAGAGAAGATGAAAACCTTTCTTGAACACCTCTCCGCGCACCTGCAACATCCAGATGTGAAAGAATTAATGATTTCTTGGCTTGATTAATTGTTATTGACAGTTTTTAGCAGATCAAAGTACAGTTAGCAAGACTGCATAGAAATGTGTTTTCACAGTGGAAATAACATAAGCAAAATGCTATAAAGAAATAATAACTTGTGAAAAGGCATTTGCATATTATTATTTATCAGTTCATTTTATTTAAATGTGTTAACTTGAATGGAGCACTGACCCAAGAGGAATGAATTTAGACCCAACATGCAGAGAAAAACAATTTTAGTACAAATGTAAAGAAAGAGCTGTTTAAATAAATTGCAACAGATCTAGCAGTGTTCTCACAAATACAATTAATGGTTATAGCTGTTAAAGTTATGGATGATTGCTAAACAAAATATAATAGTAAAATTAAACACATTGATAAAACGAAGCACAGTGAGCATATAAAACCAAAATGTACTTTATTCAGGTACATCAACGTGGCTTCATCAGACCTTAATAACACACACTAATAAAACATACATTTATAAAATACTTCAAGTTTAAACAGAGACAACCAAGGTATGATAGTAGTAATGAATAGAGAATATTATTATAATTCAGTCAAAGATATGGTTGGAAAAGGGGATGTATACCGTAAAATAACTTTGGAATATATTAGTTCTATTATTAGGAGCATTCAGATAAGGTTAAATTTAGTGAGTTATTCTATTACTACAGAGTTGATGCAGTTTCTTATAGTGGATCACCCAACTATACCCATGCAAGCATCACCAAAGGTCCATAAAAGTTAGGCCTATTGTGGTGGGTACAGGGTGGGCAACTTCACCTTTTTCAGTTTTTATAGAGAAACAAGTGAGACCTGTCTTAGACAAATCTGACATATTAAAAGATACTAAACACTTTTACAAGATTTGTATAAATATACCAGTACTTATAGACAAAACGAAGCACAGCGAGCATATAAAACCAAATTGCACTTTATTCAGGTAAGCGCTTTTACCACATCAACGTGAATCTGTCTTGTTAGTAACTATGGACGTAACATCATTGTTCATGGTTATACCTAATGAACAAGGTATTGAGTTCATGAGAAGGTATTTGAGACAGAGCAGTAGCTATGAAGACAAACATATTAGATTAATATGTAGTTTTATGAAAATAGTACTGAAAAATAATGTTTTTGTCTTTGAAGGTCAATACTATTTACAACAGCATGGGGTGGCAATGTGTACTAGCTGAGCTGATAGTTATGCAAACTCAGTTGTGGCATAATGGGAAATTGAGAAAGTGTTCTGTACTGATGTTTATACTAAATTTGTTAAATTTTATCGTCATTTTGTAGACTACATGTTTTTGATTTGGGAGGGGACCAAGCAACAGTTAAATAATTTTGTGAAGTTTCTACATACAACGTCTGACTTCCTTAAATTTACCATTAAGTTTTCATCAGATATGGTTGAGTTTTTGGATGTCATTGTGGGCATGTTAAGTATACTATGTGCTATACTAGTAATGTTAATAGTATTAAGCAGGTCATTGAGAGGAATTGGCCTATTCTTTTAACAGATGAGAAGATTGCTAAATTAGTGGGTACTAACCCTAGCTACTGTTACAAGAATTATCAATCTATGAAAAAATTACTTTGTTACCCTGATAGGGGTAAGAATATGAATGAAATACGTGAAGGGACACATTCATGTGGGAAATGTAGATATTGTGAGTATATAGACCCAGAATCTATAGATTATTTACATCCAGTTACTGGGAAGTCATATAAGTTCAATGTCAGGGCCAATTGCAATACTAAACACATAATTTATATGACGAGATGTATATGCTGCTTAAGGTTTTATACAGGGAAGACATATCATACTCTTAAAGAACAAGTGAGAGAACACTTATACAGTGTTAAGAATGGAAATAGAAATAATGCCATAGTGAAGTATGTTTTGAATACTAGACTTGAACATGACTTTAAATTTAGAGTCATTGAAGTTATATATTAAACGGCTAGAAGGGGGAATATTAAAAATAAAACTGAAGAGGCCAAGTTAAGATGGATTTTGAAACTTAGGGCTGATAAGGGAGCAGGACTCAATGAAGTAGTCCCCATTAAACCTGCATTAAAAACTAAGGGTTTGCCTAGGTGATTTATGCACAAGTGAGTTTGCATTAACTATAGTAGGGACTGCATATTTGTCATATATTTAATATAGTGCAACGCTTCTTTAAGAAACATGGAGAATGATGTCATTGATGCATGGGGGGACAATGCATATGACTGGATGCTTTAAACTTGTAGTGTTTTATAAATGTATGTTTTATTGCTGTGTGTTATTAAGGTCTGAAGAAGCCACGTTGATGTGGTGAAAGCGCTTACCTGAATAAAGTACGATTAGGTTTTATATGCTCGCTGTGCTTTGTTTTGTCTATAAGTATTTAATTTTACTGTGTCTTGGTATATATTACTACGGCAATACGTTTACCTGTGGACTACTTTTGTTTCATTAAAATAGTATAATAGTTATATATGGAGAAGACAACAATTAAATCTGTGGTATACAGTTGTTAGTAGTGGGTTACATTAGTGCCAAAGTCAGTGTAGGAATCAATATATTTCAGTGTGAGTGGCACAGATTCCCATAGTTTTGCAGCATATGTCAAACAACTGTGCAGTGTAGCCTGTTTTGGGGTGCACAGAGATGGGGCAATAATGCTAATGAGTGAGAGTTAGAAGCATCAATTGTTTTTCATGCCTTATCGTAATACCAAAAATGCAGCAGTTCAACATGCTGTGATTTCAGCATATGTAAGACTAGCTGCATATGAATTAAAAACTCTTTCTGCAGCTGAGAGAAACTGGCCTCAAACTGGGAAGGGGATGCTTGCTTTGATTTTTAGAATAAACAAATTTCATCAATGCCTCTGGGGTAGAAAATTCATATATATTATTGACCTCAAGCCAGTATTAACATTTTTGGGGAAAATAATAGGTGTGTTGTACACGACTGAGAATGGGATTGAGATACTAAATCCAGCTGTTTATTCTGCATTTTACAATTTGTACAGAACATTAAGAGAATGAGAATTTAATAGTGAGAGTGTTTAAATATAAAAAGTTATGGGAGATGATGAGAATAAAAAAAGAGAAAAGAAAAAGGATATGCAAATAAAGAAAGTAAACTTAAAAAAAGACTAACATGGGAAATATAAATTGAGGCTATAGAGAAAGACATAAGGATGTGGTATAATAATGTGATGAGTAAATATTATGTAAATCCATGGGAAAATGTACTAGAAAATGTGATTACAGCCATTAAAAGAAGGAAAAAGTAGTTTATCAAGACAGTAGAGTACAAGGATTTCCTATGGAGACTGGTAATAAATAAGTTACCAGTAAAGGGGAACATGCCATATAAAAAAATAAAGTTGAAGGAGTGTGTTTATTTTTTGGGGAGGAAGAGACAATGGAGTATTTTTTTTTGAAATGCAAAAAAAAAGTGGTGAAACGCTGGAAAAGGTTGTGTAAAGAATGAAGAAAATTATTTTGATAATATTAATGACAATATATATATATATATATATATATATATATATATATATATATTAATATAATTATGTATGGATATTATAAGAAGAAGAAAGAATAAGTGAGAAGGTATATGTATTTTATTTTTAAATACAAATTTGAAGGCATCCTAATTTGTCTGTTTGAGATCTTGTTGTAGTTCCCTCCTTGCACACCATATTTGTTTACTGATGTAAACATTCCTATTCATCAACGAGACATACTATTATATGTTATGCATCGTTTTTACTGTTCTTATTGCTGTGCTTCTTTTTTACACTTGTACTGAGCATGGAATAGGTCCATATGGATCAGTGCTCTACCCTGGTTAAAAATTTAACCACATTTTTGGAGTTTGGTTCTTTAAAAAGTGAAAAAAATAAATGTTGTCAGACATGTGCCTTACATGCCAATCTGCCTAGACCTATTCTTGTTATAAACCTGATCTCTGATTAACTGTGCTTTAACCCTACCAGTATGTGTACATTGGACCTGCAGTGTAAATTAAGGATATAAATATTTATTTAATTTTTGATGACTAGATGGTCCTAGTGGAACAATGAAGTTACTGGGAAATTTAAAAAAAACTCAGAAAATATGACAAACCACAAAACAACAAAATACACAGTAAACCAGGATGTTTAACAACCTCTCTTTAATCCAAGTGCATCTGGCAACTCGGCCATTCACCTTCTCAGGATATCAAACCTCCAACAAAAGGTCACTTTTATACAGGTTAGATCTAGTTAATTGACAGTTAATTAAACAATTATTTAATAAACTTCAATAACATTTTAAATACTTTCTTATATTAAAAAAATAATTAAACAGCATCTTAAATATCATATTTTTAAACTTCATATAACATATTTATTTGATCAAAAAGTTAGAAAGTTAAAATTACTTCAAATTTAACTCCCTAGGGCATAATGTCTTATAATATAAGATCATCTTGCTTTTTAATTTACTAGCAAAATCACTCCTTCTGAACAGATAAGGCTGGGCTAAGACATTAAAAAAGAAACAAGCATCTGAACCTTGATGGACCTTGTGAAAATGTTCTGCCACAGGACTTTTTAAGTTACATTTCCTAATAAATCCCCAAATGATCCAAAATATGAATTTTAACTTTCTGCTTTGTCTTCCCCACATACCACTTAATATTGCTACAACCACACCCAATAATATACACTACCCCACATGATTGATAGTCAGATCTCTCTAGAAATACATTTCCTTCCATTGATTTTAGTTCCTGTTAAATTCCTAATCTTAGAACAGACTTTACAATGCCCACACACAAAGGAACCTCTTCTTTCCAAAACTGTCATTGACTGCCTATGCCTAAAATTCAATACTTCTTTTATATTAATTACATCTACCATATAAAAATGTAATATGTTTTGGAAACAATTCCGCTACCATATCATCCTGATATACCACATGCCACAAATCCTTAAACAAATTTTCCAAAATTTCCGAAAATGGTGAATATTTAGTGAAAAAATTTATTTTTTTGTCACTAATATCCTGACCCACAATATTTTCCCTTGTATATTTACTCAGTTACTGGGGAAACCAGAAGAGGCACAGCAAAGAAAGAGAGGAACAGATTCTGGAAAGGGATGCAATTAACTTAACTACATAAACATAGTACTTGAAATTCAGGTTTTGTGTGGTGGAATATCAAAAAGCAGTAGATGTACATTAAGAACAAGTTCAAATAATAAGGTAGCAACAGTTGTACAACTGTTAACTTATGTAACTCAGTATGCAAGAATGTACTTATAGTGTGGAATTTCTTTTTCAGTCTGTAACAGACTACTTGTGAACAAACTTGATCAAACTGGGCTTAAAACATTGGTGAATACATAAGAGGATGGAGGATATTTTGTGGAAAAAGGGAGACAAGGCATTAAATGCATTCAGTTGGTTTTAGACTAAAATAAACTGAAGTGACATGACAATGCGTGCACAGAAGAGAATGATTTCTAGTGTAGTGGATTGTGATAGTGGTGAGTTGGAGAGAGATGATTTTAAGCTACAGATTTAGAGTGGCAATCTCTGTCAGTCATAGCAGGGGAATGCACAGCAAAAATAAACAATGTGCTTGCAGAACTGAGGGTACTGAAGTTATGTATGTTAGTCATTCAGAGTACCGAAAGGGAGTGGCTAAAGCGGCAGAAGGTTATTTTGTCTCTTATCACATGGTGCTGCTACATTATTGAATTTACCTCCCACTGTACTTACATCCTTCTCATAATGTACCAGTATATACTCAAGAAAAACATTTTAGCACTGCACAACAATTTAGCTCTTCCCAACTCCATTTTCCTTTGTGTGTATTGTGGTATAGACTTGAGAACTGTATTTTAATGGAGACTTGTTTTTATATTTTCATTTTGGAGTCTATGCAGAGCATAAAAGAAGCATATAAACAAAAATGTTTTATTTTCCCTCCTTGTCTGCACAGTAATTAATTGAATGTGTCATGGTTCACAAAGGTGTTTAACAAAGAGAAGTGTGAAGAATTGTGGGTACACAACAAATGTGTAATATGCAACAAAAGAATGAGCACAAAAATGAAACTTGAGACACATTTGTTATTCAAAATGACTAAACATCGTATTCAGAGTGACATACAGCACATCATCAAAACGGGTCCAGGACTGAAGTTCATATGTGAGTGATTGACAATCAGCAGTGACATCATTAATTAATGTATTTTATTTATTTAACATTTGTTAACCAGGAAAGTCCGAACTTGGAATAAAGCCAATTTTTAGTGGAGGCCCAGGGAGAAATGCTCAAGATGCATGTCTTTGAATGTGGGAGGAAACCGGAGCACCCAGAGGAAACCCACATAAATACAAGGAGGACATGCAGACTCCGCACAGAAGACACTCCAGCCAAGAATCAAACTGGAGAACCTCTTGCTGTGAGGCGACAACGCTACCGCTGCACCACTGTGCTGTCCAATAAATAATTATTAAACTGACAGTGGAACAATGACAATCAAAACACTTTGTTTCACTGTCAAAACATTTCTGCAGGGGGATGTCACCCCCCCACCCCCACCCATCCTACTTAAACATATTAACTCTGAGATCACTGTATTTCAGAGGAAAATTAATTCTCCAAATGACTGGGCACTGCATCAAAATTGCTCATTACATTTCATTTGTTCATTCCTCACTTACATGCTTTATCAAATTCAGGGTCTCAGGGGAACTGAAGCCTATTCCAGCACTCAGTGTGTGCATAAAGCATACAAAATAATCCCAGATAGGATGATAGTCAATCAGGGAATACACAGACACACACACACACACACACACACACACACACACACACACACACACACACACACACACACACACACACACACACACACGCACACGCACACACACATGCACACACGCACACACACACACATACACACACACACACACACACACACACACACACACACACACACACACACACACACACACACACACACACACACACACACACAATGTGCACCAAGAGTTCATTTGGAAGACTGCTAACTAACCTATATCATATCTTGGGAATATAGGAGGAAGCCAGAGTACCAAGTAAAAACACACACAGACGTAATGAGGGTATACAGACTCTGCGAAAGAAGGCAACCCCGGAGACAGCAGTCATTTTTTAAATATTGTAGAAAAGAACGATAAATGTCACCTTGGGCAGAGAAGTTTGATGAACTATTTCTCACTATTCTACTGAACAGCTAACAACATGGCAACTGTCTATGAACACATGAACTCTAGGGCTGACAGTGAACTCATATATTGAGAAAGCCACTGTCTACTAAGATCATTTCCTTCCGTGTTCCTAAGACATACAGATGCATTAATAAATCTTAGTTTCTCTCAAGACAGTGTAACACATATTAATTTCTCTCAAGACATATGTATCTGTGACCTTCCTTTTTGTAAATATTTTATTTTAGATATGGGCTGCACAGTTGTAAGCTATTTAAGCAGACATTGTATGTTTGGCTTTATAGTCATTAACTGCTTTTTTTTGGTAGTGCAATGCCTTCAAGATATGTATGCAGTTAGTAATAAGCTTGACATAGTCAGGCTAATTAAGGCATGAGTCATCGTAAGGCATGATGGATCATGGTTACTTGAAAATATGAAGCAATTATGAATGATGGGCAGGTGGCACAATGCTTAGCAATTGCTGTGTTATAAAGCTTGGTTCTCCAGTCTTGTTCTTATCTGGGGTGCTTTTTTGTGAATCTGCATGTACTTTTTGTGTATAGCGTGTGGTTTTCCTGCGTATTCCATTTTCTTTCCATATCACAAGGACATGCATTAAGTTAACTAAATTAGGGATGCATGTCAGGTATAAGGAAAGTGTGTGTGCGTGTATTTCCTGCAATACACTGGTATCTTATACAGAATATCTCAGACTTGTGCCTTTACACCACTAGAATAGACAATGACGTCCCTGCAACTCTGAACTGGATAAAATTGGTAATCAGAAAATTAGTTACTAAAATAAAAAAAAGAGGAAGGAATAACGAATGATGAAGCAGGTAAGAATGGGAGAGATGTGACAATATCTAACAGAGGACTAATGAATGTATACAAAATAAGGAATTAGGACATGAAGAAAATGGATAATCAAGGCACCTGGAAGAGGAAGAACAGAAGGAGTGGGAAACCACCAATATCTTTTAAATGTTAATGCTTGGGTCAAAAGGAGAGACTTGCTACATTAGTACCATACAAAGTCCACCGAGTACAGCTGAGTAATGACAAATTAGTAAAGAACAAAACAAAGAAACGACAGTAAACAAACTGAATGTTTATAATGTGAAACCATAAACTATGTCAGACAGGCAGACAGACAGGAAATTCGCATCATCTAGTGGGTTTGAACAAAAGGCAATAACTTGAGTCAGGAAGGGTTGAAGCTATAATATAATTCTTTGAAGAAAAAAAAAAAACAATAGTTGAGATGAGAGTTTAGGAAGCTGGGACTCCACTAGCAAACAATGACTGTTTGACATATAATTCATTTTGGTCATGTAAACCCAACTAGGTTTAATCACAAAGACCTCAGTTTGTGGTTAAGTGGGGGTGAGTGTGGAAGGAGACTATAGGAATGGAAAATATTAGGAATGTAGTATTTGCAGGAGTATGAAAAAATGACTGAGAAGTTTAGGAGTTTGGTTCTTTTAAAAAGGGAAAATATTTATAATGGATAAGAAATACAAATAGATTGAGTAGACAAGGAGAGGGCCAGTGGAAGAGTAATATGGATGCTAGAATCAAGGCAGTGTGTGTGTGAGGAGAGCCAAAGCTGACATGGAAGAAAGACTTGCAACAGTCATTAAGGGAGAAAAAAACTGTCATATACATATGTGTGAGAGAGAAGGAAGGTAGGCAGAGATGTAGTTAAATAACCAAGGAAAGAGTTAAATTGATTTGGGAAGGTCAGAAGTATAAAGAGGCAAGGGTACAGAAGGTAATTTTAAATGGTCATTCCTTGTGTATATTCACAAAAATTAAGATACCTATCTGTGAGGCAGGACAGATGAAGGGGTGGGGTAAGCAAATGAGGTGCTAACAGGTGAGGGTGTACTACCGGAGGACAGTTGAGGAGCCTTACGGACTCCCATTCAGGATTCTTTAAATGTTAGCTGATATACTAAATAAACCTCTTTGAGAAGTCTTTAAAAGACTCCTTAGGAAAAGAGGTGGTCCTGGGAAAACAGTAATCAAGCAGTGGTGGTGTCCATTTATGCAGGTCATGCAAACAGCAGTATGGGAAATTATAGGCCTCTGACTTTGATTTTTTAGTTAACAAAATGATGGAACACTTTAATCAGTTCATACTAAACAGCTGTAAAGACAATTGGGCAGGATTCACGAAGCCTCCATGTAAGAGTTACAAGGCTTACACGGAGGCTGCAGTTAAACGGTGTGACGTCAGCATGCCATGCATATGCATGAGGGCATGCTGAATCACACCTAAGGCTAACACGGTCTGTGTAAGACAGTAGGGGGCGTGTCCGTAGGGCGGGCCCTGCAAACGGACACGCCCCCAGAAGAGTAAAAGTCCCAAAAGTAAACCCCCACGACAGAGTCCATGTAAATGTGAATAAACACAACACATGCCCCCACAAACTATTAACATAAAATGTAAAAATGAACATGTTATATTTTTTTTATAAGTTTTAAAGATGTTTGCCCGTGAGTGCGCTCGTTTGCGCGGGTGTGCCCATCGCTTAGCCACAGTTAGCAGTCAGTGTAAAAGCATATAAGAACTAAATATGCAAAGTAAGCCAAGAAGCAATAGCGTAGCGGTAGAGACGTCAGCTGAAGAGGAGGCAGTCATGGTTCGAGCCCCCACAACATCAATTTTTACTTTTAGTGAAATAAGCACGAAACAATTCCCTGACATATATGTACATGTATAAAATTATTTTTATGTAAAATGTAATGAAATGGGCCATGTATTATGAAGAAATGTGTGAAAAAAAAAGAAGAAATGTCAGAAATGCCCATAGCTGAGCTACACTCTAACAAGCTGAGTATATCTGCCCGTAGGTGAGCAGTGTTTTAACAGGTTTAAAATGAGTACCCGTAGGTGACTAGTGGTTTAACAGGTGTAGAAGGAGTGCCCGGGGTTGAGCAGAGTTCCAACACTCTGAAACTGTGTGCCCGTAGCTGAGCTGAGCATAATATGCGTGCTGACAGCCAAACGGCGCGTAAGCCAGCGTGACCCGTTTGCGCGGAGCTGTGCACCATGCCAACAAGCTAACCGACGAGCAACGTTGAGCAAGCTGTATCAAAATTGCCTTTACACAGACACACCTCCTGGCCTGTGTAGACAGTCATAAAATATAAAAAGCAATGGCCAGGCTCGAACTCAGGATACCATGCACCATAGTCAAAGTACTGAACCACTAAGCCATGACAGTTGCTCTTAGAAATGCAGTAATAGCATATATATAGGAATGAATGGAAAGAGGAGCATGACAAAGCAGGTTTTGTGAAGCTGATACAATTCCAAAATGGCCAATCACAGATAAGTGCGGGAAAAACGGCAACGGATTTGCAGTCAGGATGGCAGGTATATGAGAGGGTAGTTGCTTCTGAGCACAGAGGTGGTGCGTTGAGGAGTCCAAATATATGGTTTGGCTCCTCGTCCATGATCATGAGGCCCAACCCATGCAGGGCCAGGTCCTGTGGGGAGCATATAGGGCTGAGACGTGGGACTGGTTGGCACATGATCTCACCAGTGCCACAGGAATACCAAGGACTGGTGAACAGGTCCGTCACCACCATGCGGACCTGAAGAGATGGAAGCAGGACCAACTGAACCATTGGATCCAGGAGGCCCGGCAAATGCCCAACACCCCACTACTAAGTTACATGTAATTATTTATGTAAAAATTAACCTAGCTGATATTATGGAGATGTGTATTCCAATATTACTTCATTTATATTCCAGCTGCAGGTGTCCGTTCCATGAACCGTCGAGCCTATACTGATAGGCTGGTGTGGTTGCGCCACCAGGCAGGTCAGTAGTTCTCTCCCTGTAACTGTAAAAAAATATAAGTATGACAGCTTGCAAAAGAGTGCAGTGTAGTCACTTATTAATAAAAAGTAAAAGTAACAGTGTAAGAGAGATTTTGCTAGTATTGTTTGATTACATAAGTGTGATGCAGCCTGTAATCCAAAAATAAAAATGAAACAAGTCTGAAATAAAGATGTTCCACCTGTAATATAATAGTACATAACCTGCAGCAGGCTGAAAAGTACAGCTACAGAAGCTGAGTAAAACACGTGTGTGAAATATATCCCCGTTTAAATTCTGAAACATGACACAAGTGAGACTGTTGGAAAGGATTGTTATAACTAAGTAAAACATGTCAATAAAGCCTGGAATTAAGTACCATCCTGAATTGTAAAAATAAAACAAGTGAGAGAGTGTGAGAAAGAGGTATGAATCCACCAATAAAGTAGTAATAACTCCTGAATAAAGTATACTGCAGTCAGTACAGAATGAAATGAATGTGACAGGCACAACCAAACAGCAACATGTGTTGAAAAAAGTACTGAAGCTGGAATGTGTGTCCCAAAATCTGGATATGTTGCTCTCAGTTTGCAATATGCAGATAGTATGATTGTATGAAATACCAAACATCCACAGTTGTCTAGAGCCATATAAAGCAAATGTAGCAGGATGATGTAGCTGAACAGAGCCAGATATGAATGTGTATGAATAAAAATGAAATGTATATTGATGTAGCAGTAACATTCCTATCACCAACATGCATAAGTTGTCACATAGGAAACTGTAGTCAGACCTGTAGTATGTATATATCTGCAGCTAGCAGAAATGTGCAGCATATGTATAGGTATTTGAAGTTGTTAATGAAATATTTCTTCACCCTATCCTATAACCACAAATAATCCATTCCACGTGAAATGGGTATGTGTATTCACAATTAACTCCCCTGGACAATTGTCCTGTTGGGTCATACATATTTGCATGTATGTTGATGCATGTGCCCTGTTCATACATCCAAACCTGATGGCCTGTTGCCATCACTCAACCCTGCATGTTGTTGGAACGTGTACTGTTGTTCAAATTATGCATGTGTTATGCTTGCTGTTCAACGGCTTGAATTTATGGGTGTTTGGTTAATGGAAATACTAATGCATGCTGTTACAACTAATTGTGAATGGTATTGCACGTTACTAACCCAAACTGTCACTAAATAATGCAAAACATAGGACGACAGGGAAGGCGGGTTCCAGTGGACCCACCTCTCCCACCTCAGCTGGCGAGTGCACCTGGCAGTAGTGCCCAGGCCGGACCCTCCTCCGGTGGCCCTGTGCCACCTGCTGGTGGAAGCACTGCAGGGGATGGGACTCGTACCCCCTCTGCAAGCGTGGCCAAAGGAGAACATCCACTCACCCTCCATTGTGTCTGGACTGTTGTGGATAGGGAGATCCGGCACACTGTGCTTGGGCCCCTATGCCAGCTTGAGGCACAGGTGGCACAACTCACGGGCGTGCCTGCTGCCCATCCTACACAGCCCCCAGCACAGCCCCATCCTGGGCAGTGAAGGCACAGTGGCAACTGCCCATGGGTGGGGATCTCAGTTCCACTGTTGCCATCTGTGAGATCATGGGCTTGAGATATCCAAACATCCATCCCTGTCAATTGTGTAACCCCCCCACATGTGTCATACACCACCCCTGTATGCGTCTTGTTTGTCTTGTCTGTTAACCTCCCCTACCTACCTCCCCAGCTATACTGACTTCCTGTACCTGACATACCACTCTCACCTGAAAAAAAAAAAAGGGGGCACTCTCTACCCACAAAAAACTTACGCCCCATACATAGCTGCCCATTTTGCACACATGTCTGCTGGACATGTAAACTGGCAATTACAATTGGCTGTAAAACAAATATTAATGTTGTCCTCACACCTCTCTCAGGGGTGGAAGGTTTCACATTTCACACCAAATTATAAACATATGCACAGCTGTTGCTGACGAAGAAATCGGCAGCTATGGGCCTTTCCTACATCCCTCCTGCAAAACCCGAGCTTGTTTTCCTGTGCCCCCTTTTTCACCACTTTCCTATCTCCCCATTTTCTTTTCTTTAAAAGAAAATAGCGTGGGTGTGCGCGAGAGTAAGCACTTTTAAGCAGTAGTAAGCGGAAGTGCGCTTCTGTGCACTTAACTAAGCATGTGTGCGCGAAGCTAAGCGACAGTGCGCATGCGTGACCTCCGCGCAAACGAGCGCTAACCTGCTTACAACTGCTTAAAAGTGCCTTAGTCACTCTGAATGACAAGGCCTGTAGTTTTCTCAGTAGCAAAATAAAATACCTCCCTCAGTCTTGAACCTAGGACCTTGGAAACACTAGTCTGCATGACTTACCACTAAGCCATGACTGCTATACAAGAACATTGTGCTGAAAGAAATATATCATAAAATAGTAGGAATTAATGTGAAGGGAATATAGCAAGTCTGGTACACAAAGCATGTCATGTATATTTACTGTCAAATCTAGTGGATTTGTAAAATAGTACTGTGTGATGAGAAACAGTCATGCTAGTTGGTAACTACTAGGTAATAATGTCACAGTAGCATCTGGCAAGCCACACACATACTCAGAGCAGGATAAACACTGCCATAGTTGAATAGTTAAGAGATCAGACATAGCAACTGTGACTGAATTACAGGGATGTCCCTGATGTGAAAACAAATGTCAACTGTGCCCCACTGACACCCTGTCAAATGTACTAACAGTAGGCAGAAAGGTGTAACTACACATGCAATGGTAACTATGAATGACTGAAGGTATGCACCACCTGCACGTCACAAATGATGTACTAATACATATGCTTGAAATAACCCACAGTCACAACTGCAGAATATCAGAATATGTCATTGGAGTATCCCACTGCTATGTACCATTCCATGAGGCTGATAAAAGATGCACCTGAGAGTATCTGAGGCCTGCTCAGCAGCATGATCAAATACCCTTGTAAGTGTCAAGGCCCACACCATGGCCAGACCACACTGCATGCAGTAACACCCTACCACAACAAACACATAGGGAATTGCTGCCCAAACAGATTTAGCAAGCATTACAAGCTGTGAATGTAAATGGAAAATAGGAAAGCCATAGCAACACATTACAGGAAAGACACCTAGCAGGCATATAAGGAGTGAATGTAAAGGCCAAATATTGAAGCCATAGCAACAGATTGCAAGAGCCACTTCTATATACCAGTTACACCACAATCCCCACAGGAAAGCACACACACCCATATACACAGTATTACTAGTTGTAGGTGTCAGTTTACATACACACGGAGAAGAGGACACTGGAGGAAGGAATACTCAGCTTACAGAACAACACGCATTGCAGTGTCTACAACACAGCCTGAAATATGAGAGACATACCAACCCTTACACTTACAGAACAGTGTCCACAGTAAACCAGCATGGTCCCCACCCTGATAATCTGAAAGGGCTATGCCTACCTAACAGATCTTTTTATAGCACAGTCCTGTAATCACAGTGAGAACTGCAATCACTACACAACAGGCTGCATGCAATTAGTAAATGCTGGCTAACAATTGGTGCAGAGGCCATCACGTGGACATGTGCAGATACATACAAAAGCATCCTGTACTCCCAGTTCACACATGCAATGCTTTCATTGCACCCGCTGGAGGTATAGAGAGAGAGAGAGAGAGAGAGAGAGAGAGAGAAAGAAAGAAAGAAAGAAAGAAAGAAAGAAAGAAAGAAAGAAAGAAAGAGAAAAAGAAAGAAATAAAAAAATAAAAAAACAGTAACAACAAAACAAAGAGGCTGACAGCAGGCCAAGTAACTGCAAGCCTACGCAAACAGCTGCAACAAACACAGGTAATGTAAAGTACTACTATAATAGTCTACATACTGTGAACCCTCCAGATGTGTTATTGGTCTGTATCTATGTATATGAAGATGTGCATAGGGCCAGGGACATACTGCAACTGTCACTGAAGGCTCTACGTACATATGTATGTGAAGGTAGCTATGTGCACATAGCAATGTAGGTTGTAGTGCAATGTACAAGTAGGTTGTACAGTAATGGATGTTCAGCAGTACATTACTGTGTGTATACATATGTGGAACTAAAAAGGAGTATATATATATATATATATATATATATATATATATATATATATATATATATCTAACATGTGTATACGTATGTATATCGAGATATGTATGTGTGTGTATATATATATATATATATATATATATATATAATATGCACATGTGTATACATAGATAGAGAGGGATGTAGAAATACATAGACATATATAGTTTCACAGTGTCATAGTTTAGTACTAGGCTATCTGCAGACAGTGTATAGAATAGATTTAGAAAATTGCGCCTCTGTATAGTAGTGACACAGTGAAGACCCCTGTACATAATAGCATTAGTTTACTGTACCTCTGTCTAGTAGTGACACAGAGATGACCCCTGGTGTAAACCTATGATCTCCCATCCACTCGTCAAGAATTCACATGAAGAGTGTCAGTGAGGGTCTCTGCCTAACATGAACTGGGATCCTGTTCCACAGTATGGGAAGCCTCTTAGTGATGGATCTGTCCCTACAGCATGTCCTATTCATATGTGTGCTGAGGTTTAAATCTGTAGCTGTTGTGGTTCTGATGGATTTGGATTGTATGAGGTGGAACATGTCCATCAATACCTGATTGGACATGGCCTTGTACATCAGGCACAGATCACCCCTAAGTAGGCAGTATGCTATGGAATAGAGCATGAGTTACTTTAGTCTGGCAGCATATGAAAGTTGTTGGAGACCCTTGATCCTCCTGGTGATGTACTTATGGGGTCCCCCTAGCTGTTGCAAGTGCCAGGTGAGGTACATACCAAATGGGGCATAGTACACAGTCATGGGCCTGATAAGGGAGGAGTATAGGGGTACAATGACCCCTTTTGATCTGGATGTGAATTCCTTCATGATAAGGTGGGCAAGGTAGGAAGTCTATCCAACCACTTTGGCAATGTGGGTGTCAAATGAGAGGTCAGTATCGATTAGTGTCACCAGGTCTCTGATTACTTTGTCTGTACTCAGTGGGTTACTGTCTATGTGATAATATGTGGGTACCTTGTCCGTCCGAAAGGGTATGACTATACATTACGTGGCATGCAGTTTAAGGCCATGACTCCGGCACCAGTTGGTTTCCGTGAGGCCTTTCTGTAGGATGTATGTGTCAGCTGGTGTATCGACTATGGCACCTAGTATGCAGTCATCTTTGAACATTGTCAGCCACTACCCTCCCATGTCTGCTTCCACATCTGAGAAATATATGCCGAACATGAGCGGTCCCAGGACAGCGCCCTGTGGGACACCACTTGTGACTGGCTCTGAGTCTGACATGGCACCAGTGAGTTTGACTGTAGGGTTTCTATCCGTTAGCCGGTTTGCAACCCATCTTATGACATATGGATTTACATTTCAGCTGTTGATCATGTCTATGATGCCAGAGTGCGGTATTGTGTCGAAAGCCGTAGGCAAGTCCAGGTAGGCTGTATAGACCGCTGTGCCCTCGTCAGTGGCTCTAGTGACTGATTTGAAAAGGTCAACCAGGTTCATAAGGCAGGATCTGCCCTCTACAAAGCCAAACCGGGTGGGATCAAGTGTCTAAGTCCCCAATGTCTCTGTGTATGAGTTCCATAATGATTCTTTCCATAGCGTTGCAGACCAGGCTAGTTAAGCTTATGGGGTGGTAGTTACCAGGGTCTGTAGAGGTGTCTCCTTTGTGGAGTGGGACTACTGTTGCTGTATGCCAGTGTCCAGGTACATATGCTGTAGTAAGGCTATGGTTGAATAGCATTTAATGTGCGTGTGTAGCTCCTCTTGGAGTTCACGTAGCATGCAACCTGCGATACCGTCGGGTCCCATTGATGCTGTGTTTACAGCTTTGCTGAGGGTGGATCCCAGCTGGACATCTGAGATGACAGGGAGATTACAGTCAGCTGGGATAAGTAATTCCTCATGTGTGGGTGAGGGAGGGGAGAAATCTGCACTGAACCTGTCTGCCAGAATGTTGGCATTATCTGTGTGTTCAGTGTAGCTTTTGTCACTGTGAACTAACTTTGAACATATCTGAAGGTTCCCACCCTGGTGTGTAACATAGCAGAAGAAGGCCTTGTGGTTATCTGTAGTGTCCATAGCGATGTCCCTCTCATTGTTGGCCTTGCATGTTTGTACGACAGAATGTATCTTTCTACTAGTGCTGATCAGAGATGCCTTATCTCTATGGAATTCTGCTCTGCCATGCAGTAGCTGCCTTCTGTTGTTACACAATTTGTTCAATGCTGGGGTCCACCAGACAGGATGCCTGCCCTTGGTGGAGAGGGTCTTGGTTTTATTTGGGATTGCATGATCCATGCATTCTTGGAGATGTCCATAGAAAGCATATGTGAAGGTGTCTGCATTGTGGGATGTGGTTTCCACTGGCCCAGTGGGCATAAAGGATACCAACTCAGTTATAAGAAGTGTAAAGTCGGCATGTGAGAGGTTTCCCACTGTAGTCTTTTGTGTTGTGGGGGAGGTGGGATATGTATATCCAGGGGGATTAGTCTGTGGTCAGATGTGACTAGTGAGAGGTATACTTCCAGTGTGTAGCACATTGTCCCCATGTTTGTGATGATCAGGTCTAGTATATTATCTCCCCTTGTGGGAGAGGTGACTAGCTGTTCCATTGCATTTGACTTAGTGAATTCCGGGAACCTTTGGGCTAGGGTGTTTGGGGTAGAATAATGTACCCAGTGTATGTTAGGGTAGTTGAAGTCTCCCAATATGATGGTGTGTGGTGGGACATTCATATCCTCCAATGTCTTCAGGAAGGCTGACTGTGGTTCGTGAGATTGGGAGGGTGGTCTGTAACATGCTACCAGTTGTATAGCAGGTTTGCCTACGGTTATCTGCACCTGGATGGTCTCTGATGCTTCATGTGGTGCCACTAACCTGGAGGTGTGGGTGTCCTTCATGAATATGGACACACCCCCTCCCTTTTTGTTCTGTCCCGAGTCCTGGGGCCAAAAAGCATGATATGAGGTACCGCTGGTGTGCTCTCAGGAGCCTTGAACCAGGTTCTCACTTACTGCACAGACATCGAGATTGGTAGAATATGTACGTACAGATATATGTAATACACACATACATATATAGATATATGTAGATACATATACATATACAGATAGATCTGACTGACAACAGATATGTCTGTATATGACTATCTCTATCTCTCTGTCCCACCCCCTCTCACTCTCCCTCTCCCTCTGTCTCTCTCTCACTCTCTCCCCATTGATATACACAGTGGCACACTAGTCCTGTAATACCTGTACATGGAATGTGTCAGCGGACATGGTGTGTCAGCTATGGACATGTAGGTCACTGTACCCCTCCACACCCCACAATGTCCTACACGGTATGTACCTCCCATGACAGCTACAGATATGGAGAAGGACACAGACATATGCAAGTAACTGTGTCAATGCACTCAAACACAATACCTATGCAGAGTGACTGACAAGACCACAGAGCACACACAGACTACCTACATAGAGGTTACCACTGCTGGATATACATAGTTCGGTCACACCCATGACAGTTGTCTAACAACCATGGTAACACCTCCAACATCCACAACACAAATTACCTATGTCTGTCGTCCTTGTCACTGTAGTATAGAGCACATGGTGGAGGTACAGGACCCTACCCACAGATACGACATACCCTGTAGTAGACCACACAGAATTAAGGAGCAAGGCTCCCCATGAGTAGATATCAGACATACCCCTGCTGAATGTTATGCAGATAGGTAATATGCCATATGAGTCACCCTGTGTAACTGTTTGTAAGGAGCAGGTACGATCATAACACATGTGTCACAAGGGGTAGGGTAGCATAACAGTATGCTGCTGTAGGCCCAGGGCCAAAAGCACACTACCTACCTAAGACACAATGCACACCCATGAACACACTGCAAATGAAATATGTGAGGTGGAATGAGTGTGCCAGTGACTGGGTGCATGTTGTGTACTGGTGAGATTGCTCACCATGACTGTCTGTCTGTCATGGTAGTGTGTGTCCTTGGTGTGAGGCCAGAGACAGGTGTGTGAGGTATTGCGATCAACACATACTATATTGCCATATGTTGTGCTGTGTTACCCTGTACATCACTGTGGTGTAGGTAGGGTTATGGCAAGTAAGAGTAGTGTGCATTACCAGTGAAATATGTAACGTGCATTGCATGCAGTGCATGGGTTGATAATGTTCCCCATACAGTACCTTGATACAAACCCCCAGTGTGAGGTTGTGCATTGTATCTGAACCAGTGTGTTGACTGCTGCAGTATACTAGTCTGTCGTATGGAGTGTGCCAGGTACTGTTGCACAGTTGTCGGATGAGCACTGATATCTGGTCATGTACATGTGTATCCCCCAATAGACAGACAGATGCTATATATGGTGGTTAAGTTATATCACTGCAGTCGAGTATTATGTGTATTATGTGTGCTATAGTTTGCTGACAGATATTGCTGACATATTTTCCTTCTCCTTTTCAGGGCTATGGTTCACCAGCGGAACCCTGTCTACTCTGCTGCAGAGGAGGAAGAGATACACCAGAGCCTGGTGCGGGATTTCGCAGTACTCTTTTTTTGCACCAGCCAGAACCAACAGGAGAGGGCTGCACTGTGGCAAGACCTGGTCCGTCGGGTAAATGGCATAGGCACACATAACCGGACATATGAGCAGGTACGCCATCACTGCAGTGATTTAATTAGAAATGTCCGTCAGCGTGTGTCAGATATCCACAGGCAGCAGCTTGCCACAGGTGATGGGGTGTCTAGACATCCCCCCCTCACCAGACTGGAGGGACTACTCCTAAGTGTTGTGGCTCCAGCCCAACAGCAGCAGCATACATGTGTAATGATGGAGGCTGGAGCCACACAGCAGCAGGACACAGAGCATGCAGGTAACATGCCATGTGTATGGTTGACCATTCTGTACACTGTTAGGTTATGCATGTGTGAGGTGTGTCCTCATTTTGTAGCTGTAATCTTGGTAATTATTGTGCAAGAGTGATATCCTCAATATCAGCAGTACACCTGTGGAAGTTAACTGTTGCACTACTGAACTGTATCATGCCCACAGTATCAATGGCACAGTTGTGCCCACTGACAATAAATGTCTCTTTTCTGCAGGTCCCTCTGGTGTAACAGCAAGGCAGCCTATCCATGCTGGTGAGTGTGTAATACCATTACCTACAATACTCTTGATACTAACAGTAATAATAGGCTGAAGCAGTAGTGCTATGTGTTTGATTGCAGGTGTGTTTGTGTCTGTGTGTTGATATCTCATATACTGAGGTGTGTGCATGTGTGCATGTGTGCATGTGTGCATGTGCATATGTGCCCATGTGTGCATGTGTGCATGTGCCCATGTGTGCATGTGTGCATGTGTGCATGTGTGTATCAGTGGTGACATTGTGTACACATTGTAAACTGTGTTTCCTGTCTTACTCCCACAGGTTCTGGTGCTGCTCTGGTGTTGTGCAGCAGGGAACCTGAATCAGCTGCTGTGGATAGTGATAATGATGATATCTGTGTAATGGCACAGGTAGGTGTGCCAGGGTCCGTCATTGGTCAGCCAATTGACACTACACAGCTGTCGACCCCATCAATGCACACAGTCATCCTGCCACTACATCCTTTGTCACCAATGTCCCTAGGTGATGGACAGGATACAGTGGGCATTGACCAGGGTAATGTAGTATTGGTGGCACATGCATCCCCACACAGCAGCCATGGCCAGGGTCTTGGCATGGTACCACACAGGCAGACATCCAGGGGTTCTCGTGGGAGCATCCGTGGGCGTACCACCCCTGTCAGACGTGCCCACAGAGGTCTTTCAACCTCAGCTATGTTTCAGGCTGTAATGCAGGCACAGTCACATATGGAACGGTACACCAGACAGGGTCTGAGGGAGCTGAGAGCATGTCGCACAGCCATGAGTGACAGTATGCGTGATGTTGCGGCTGCCATCCGTAACTTCACCGAGGTCATTGACAGACATTGGGGGGACACATTAGATCTGTTCCACAACTACATGTCCATGAGCCAGGGCAATGGTGGATGGTTGAGGCGTCGACGTGGTCGTATGCCAGCAACAGCAGCAGCTGGCAGCCGTCGCGGACGACAACAGGCCCGCGGCCACTCACCTAGTGCCAGCAGCAGCCCCAGCAATGCTGGGTCTGTGCTGTCATCAGACCACCCCAGGAGACCACGTGCACGTGGAGCTGGACAGTCCCAACAGGGACATGTCTCCAGTCACCAGCCACCTGCTTCTGATGACAGTACCCAGTCTGGCTTAGTACCTGATACGGTCCGTAGCACCCCTGCCAGGCACAGGTACTGTGTCCATGGCCACAGGCAGTGATCTGTATGACCTGGCAGGTACAGTCTGTGGCTGTCCACAAACACCTGTATATGGCAGCCATGAGGTGGGACTGTGTGCATTCATACACACATGCAAAGTGATAACACCTAGGGCTAACGCATACACGCACACACTGCATCAACATTGCCCCGTCTTGTACTGCTGTCCCTCACCAACACACACACACAGACATGTCAATTGGTTGTATCACTGGCAGACTCAGGCATACCAGGTACACACCCTGTGCATATGATGAAACTGTGCCACCTCCTGCAATCTGTAAAATCGGTGCAGGAACAGGTTAACATGGTGCTGATGCACAGGGTGACTACAAAGACGTGTTGTAACAGTATGATGTTGACAACAGTACAGTGTAATGATATCATTGTGGGTATATACCAGCATGCCTGATGCAGTTACAGTACGAATGTCATTGTATTGTTTTGTACACCCATAGTAATTACCACAGTGTACTGTCTGCACATCTTTGCATACTGGTGGTGAGGCTGTCAAGGGATGGCCACCTACATAGGTAGCACAGGGGATACAACAATGTACATATTGATACTCAATGATGGTCATGTCAACTGCAAGTTGCATGCTGTCCACACACGACTCTGCAATGCGGATGTTTGAGGATGTTGATATCTGTGCAGTACTACACAACAGGTTCAAGGCTCACAAGAGCACACTAGCACTACAAGGTCACACCTCATACCATGTATGACAGCACCAAAACACAGAACTAACTATGACAGGAGGGAGAGTGTCCATACATGTCAGGGATACTGTGGTGCCAGGACAGGTAGCATACATCATACTAAGTCTGGAACTGCTGAGTGAGGGCTCAGTGTCTGTTATTTGACATGTGTATTATTACAGGTATGAACACTTGGGTATCAGGCCAGTTATTCAACATTACGAAGGTACGTGGTCTATACACTTGTGCGGGGTGTGACTGGACCCAGCCCATCTGACCTGTGACTGTCTGGGTACAGGCTTATAGTGCCTGCATATATGCACTGTTACTTCCTGGAAGTTGTACACCTTGTTTGTTGTATTATAGTCTACATACAGGCCTGCTGACTGTAGCTTTGTTTGTATGCATGTTTGCTTGTTATGTTCCTGAAACACTGATTCCACCTGCAGTGCAGATATACAGTGCCTCTGTGGATCCCTAGTGACATCTGTATTGCTTACTGTACTGATGTCCATGTCTCACTTGACAGAACGTCACTGTTTGTCCTGTTTGCATGTAGCTTGCCTGTAACACATTGCATATGACTTACCTCGCATTTGCTCAAGACAGCATTCATATATGCCAGCACTAACAAATCAGGAGCACTACACCCTCACATAGTCACCTTGAGTACCTTGTTCCCCATTGGCCCTGTGTCATTACTTAGTATGGGATTCACAATGCTATGGTAGCATGTGCAAAGGTCACCTGTCGATCTACTCTCAGGTCCAGTTGGTGAATCTGTGAGTCATGTGGCAATGTTACTGCTGCCTCATGTACACAGACAACCCTCTCCCCTTCCCATACACTTACAACACATGTGAGAGATGCAACCACATAGCCAATTTGGGGGCTAAGCTCTCCTAACTCAGCACTGGCATTCCCTGTCAGGTGGAGTGGGATACTACAGTGAATACAGTACCAGTCTCCCATAGACCTGCCACGACCGCAATCCAAACACAGAAACACACAGGTACATTATTGGACTCTCAGAATAGCATCCTGCCTGAGCAGCTGACACCTGCAAAGCAGACATGCAAGCAAACGTTAAGCCAGAGCAGAGCACGTGCAACACATAGCTCACAAAGCCTGTGTGCCAAACACTCACAGGCCATACGGCTTGACAACACACCTGCTACGGTTGTATGAGGTACCTCTATCGTCAGGTACACTGAGGTCCTGCCCACCAGACTGAACAAGGTGATGGTCACGCTGAGCTGCCCGTCAGGCACTATGATCCACCACATAACACAAGCATACTGGTCACTCCAAGGCATGTAGAAGTATGACTCAGTCATTGTCTGTGCCAGTGTGTATGACCTCTGATGCACCTCCCTGGACTACATGTTAGGGGACATAGAGGGGCTCTCTGAGCTTGTGGCACAGGCTGGTATGACCCTGGCCTTGAGTAGCATCTTACCTTCACCAAGAATGCTGCCACAATATGTAGACAGGATGATCAGTTTCTGCAATTAACGTATGTTTCAGTGACATTCAAAGGGGATCCAATGCCTGTCAGTGTGGGATTACATTCTGGACAAGCCACATTGCTTTGCTTGGGACAGCTTGCACCTGTCACCCATGGACCATTGTATATTGGCAGAGGCTGTTGCTACAGACATAGTGCCTTTGTATACAAGGCTGACATTACATAGCCACCTACACAGGTATCACACGGGATAGGACACTAATAGAAATGCTACTCAACAGCAGCAGTGTAAACCTCAAGATGCATGCAGTGGAAACTGTCCTCAGCATGGGGTACAGCAATATTCGTGCAGTAATAGACTTCTGGTACAAGGCTCCCAGGTGCACACCATCACTGCCAGGTCATTCCTGATACCATGCTTGTCATCCCCTACACATGCACCAAACCAGAACAGGGGGGATGTATCCAAAGGCACCTCAGATACACACACCCCCAGGTTGGTGGCACTGCACAAAGCATCAGAGCCTATCCGTGTGCAACTAACAGTGGGTTAGACTGCCTTCAGGTTCATAGCCTGGCACACACCACACTCCCATACCCAGGAAACCCACTTGGCCTTCCTGACAACACTGGGAATATGACGGTCTCTACAAACACCATTATATGGTTGGACTGCGACTACCCAAACATAGAGTGTGAGCATTACTCTATCTCCAAGACCCTATCTGAAGGGTTCTTAGCATTCATTCCCTGCATTGCTATGGAACAACTTGTTACCACTCCCACAACAGGTGACAACATGCTGCACCTGTTCATCACCAACATGTGGACTATATGCTCCAGACCATTCATGTATCCCACGATGGTAGGATGACATCATCTACAACCCACACTGTCTATTCACATACCACATGCAGCCCTTCACAGAACACCACAGTCATACAGTTGTCTGATGCATATTCCATGTATTCACATGAGGCAGGCTTCGGACATGGGAACTATTGCAGTTCACAGGTGCATATGTGTAGGTGACACACACATACATCATGTGTGCATTGACATTACTGGTATAATGTATGTTGTGCAATATTGGGAACAACACCCAACACACATGGACAAACTGTGTGACAAAAATACACATGGCGTTTGTAGGATACAAACCCCTACCTAACTATGTTAGATCACTTGTGAGAGATGCAGTAGCAGAGCATGCTATTTGCATTACTGGGAGGATTGCTTTCTCCTGCTGTACTTATAGGGTGCTGACATCATCAGTGTTTAGACAGTGGAATATGCAGCATGTGTTGTGTAGTAATAGTTGCCAAAAGGGACATTTCTCTTACACATGGAATTGCATACACTACTCCCCCACACATTCACACACACACTGTGCACTTGCAGGATTCAAACCCCTACCTAACTATGTTATGACACTTGTGAGAGACGCAGTAGCAGAGCGCACTATTTGCATTACTGGGAGGATTGCTTTCTCCTGCTGTACTTATAGGGTGCTGACATCATCAGTGTTTAGACAGTGGAATATGCAGCATGTGTTGTGTAGTAATAGTTGCCAAAAGGGACATTTCTCTTACACATGGAATTGCACACACTACTCCCCCACACACATTCACACACACTGTGCACTTGCAGGATTCAAACCCCTACCTAACTATGTTATGACACTTGCGAGAGACGCAGTAGCAGAGTGTACTATTCACATTACTGGGTATAATTTCTGTTCCTGACATATGTATAGTGTGCTGACATCATTATGGATGCAGAGGTATGTACATCTGATACTATCCATCAGTACAGGGGAGAGCATATCTATGCATTAACTTTGCACAGGCACAGTGGCCTACTGTACTGTGGAGGCAGACGCCAAATACACTGTGGATAGCCTTCTGTATTCCCTAGGGACAACAGTCTAGTATTGCACACTATGGCCATATGTTTACCTGTCAGATGCAAGTATCTGTTGCTCATATACTGTTTGTGGGTCTTTATTGCCATAGCCTTCCCTATCTCTATAAACAACTTATGTACTGTGGAAGATGTTTGCATATGACTGGGATCCAGTACTTTACTTATGTCTCTGTTGTAACTTCACTGTGTGCACTGGGCAGATGTCTGTATTGTGGGAGGTTCCTGTGTTAACACATACAAATGCCAGATATGTGTGTGCAACTGCTGAACTGTGACATGGCCTAAGTGTGTGAGCATGCTCAGTTCGCAGTTTGTATGGCTTCTTGACTGACACGTCTCATTTATCTAAGTGTGCGAGCATGCCCAGTGTGACCTTTCCTTATGTAGGGATCTGTGGACCACCACATTTGTGTTTGTGTGTGGACGCCATCTATATATCACATGTACAGTTGAGTGTTGGACATCAGGTTGTGTTCTTACTGCCCAACTGCTTTGTGTCTGACCCTAACAGGCATTATGCTGTGCCTGCAGGGTTGCCATGGGATAGTTTGCATACAATTGTCATCATCCTTTCCTGCTGACCAAACAGTTGTATTGTCGTATAGTGTACTGGTGCAGTACTTTGACTGTGGTGGACAGTATAATCGGTTTCAGTCCTATCACTGCTTGTAATATTTATAGTGAGCACACCAGACTGATTGAGGGCCAGTTGTGCAGATATGACCATGTTGCATTTTGTTCAGATATGGACAGCATAGTACATAATTGTCCGACATTGCTAATGTATTCCGCAACTTGTGTGGACAGTGACAAACAATGGCCATGTGCCCTAGTCCATTTGTAATGCTAGTCAGAGAGTGTTTGTCCTTCAACACACATTTACTGGTGTTTGCCATGACATATGTCACAGTTAGTGTGCTGTGCCTCTGTCTACCCGTGACATACAGGTGATATCCAGGGTACACCTACCGTCTCCCATCCAGTCATCATGATTCCTCTGGATGACAGTCAATGAGGGACTCCCTGGATAACCTGTAGTGGGAGTTTAGTAGTGAGTGGAGTGAGCTTCTGGGTTATGGACCAATCAGTACAGCATGTCCTGTTTATGTCTGTGCTGGGGTTCAGGCCTGTCAGCTGCATAGGTCACCAGCATTCAGAGTTTACATGGTGCCAAATGTCTACTGATACCAGATTGGTCATGGCTCTATACATCAGGCACAGTTCACCTCCAGCCAGGCGGTATGGCACTGTGTGGAGCTGCAGTTTCTTTAATCAGGCAACACATGCATCTGTTACAGCTCTGTGATCCTCCTGGTGGGGTATTTGTGGGGTCTTTCCAGTTGCTGCAGGTGTCTGCTATGGTACATTCCTGAAGGGCCATTGTACACAATTGTGAGGCTGCTGATGGATGACTGGAGAGGCACATTGACCTACCCTAACCAAGCTGTGCTTACCTTCATGATTAGGTGGGTATATGGTATGTTTCTGTAACCACTATCGACACATGGTTGGCACATGCAGGATATCTATCACCTTGTGTCCCCAGGTCTCTTACTGCTCCTGATGCACTTACTGGGTTAACACCTATGTGGTAATTTCTGGCCATGTACTGTGTTTCCACAGGGGTTGACTATACACTATTCTGCATTTAGCTTGTTGACATGGCTGTGGCACCACTTGTCTGTTTCTATGTATGCCTTTTGTAGGTTGCTTGTGTCAGCTGGAGGGTCCGATATGGTGGGCAGTTTGTAGTCCTCTGTGAACCTGTTCAGACAGAGTCCTTCCATGTTGGCCTGTACCTATGTGACATATATAGCATACAAGAGAGGTCCCAGGACCATGCCTTGTGGGATGCCAGTTGTACCTGGTTTGCAGTCTGCCATGGCTGCAGCATGTCTGACCAGGTCAGTTCTGTCCTTGAGCTGGTTTGCAACCCATCTACTTGCATAGGGGTTTATAGTTAGGCTGGTGAGCTTATCTGTACTGCCAACTAGGGTATTGTATGGAAGGGTTTAGCAAGGTCCAGATAGGCTGTGTGATCCACATTCCCCACATCAATGGCCTTGGTGCACGTTTCACATGAGTCAAGCATGTGTAAAGGGCAGGATCTGCCCTATGACAGCCACACTGGGTAGGGTCCAATGTCTGTAGGTACCCAATCTCATTATTCATGGGATCCATGATCATCCTCTCCATTACTTTGCCAACCTAGATAGTTGGAGTTGAGGGGCGATAGTTTGCAGTATCCACTCAGGCACCCCCTTTGTGGTGAGGGACCACTGTTGCTGTACACTGCTCTTTGGGTACATATCCTGTGGTAGAACTGATAGTGCGCAGTACTGCTATTTGCTGTTCCATTCTTCTTACAGTACTTGTTGGAAACAACCCGGGACACCATCTGGTACCATTGATGCCATGTGCTGTGCTTTGTGGATGCTGGCTGTTACCTCAGCATCTGCAATGACAGGGGGCCAGCACTCTCCTGGGATAGATATTTGGCAGTTAGGTGCTGGTGGGGAGTTTGCAAGGAATCTGTTCGGTAGGATGTTGGCAATGTGTGTGGGTTTGGTGTATTGTTTGTGATATTAGAGTGCTGCAGAGCATATCTGTGGATTATCACCATGGTTCCTACCATCAGGTAGGACAGCTGTGTGATAATCCTTTGTGTCCTGCACAATTTGTATCATCATAGGTTCATAGGTTCATACTAGGCTATCTGCCCTGGCCTTGTTTGAGCACGGACAGACTGTGTGTGGGTTTCGACACCCCTTGCAATGTGCATATTATGCCCATGTAGGGTTTACTGTACTAGATGTGACACAGGGATGGCCCCCAGTGTACACCTGCTATCTCCCATGCACTTCACCAGATTTCTCTTGTTGAGTTTGAGTGTGGAGCTCAGACTATCATGGACTGGGATTCTGTTCCAGAGTGTCAGGAGCCTCTGGGTTATGGATCTGTCCCTCCAGCACATCCTATTTATCTATGTGTGGAGGTTCAGATATCTCACTGTGGTGTCTCTGCTGGATTTGGGGTTTCTGCAGTGGAGCATGTCCATTCATTCTGGATTGGACATGGCCTTGTACATCAGGCATACATCACCTCTGACTGGGCAGTATGCTTCTGAATTGGGCTGTGGTTTCTTCAGCCAGGCTGCAGATGTCCAATGTTTGGACCCTTTATCCTGTTGGTGAGGTACATTTGGAGTCTTTCTAACTGCTGCAGGTGTAAGGTAAGGTACAACCGAACTGGGGCATTGTTGTCACGTATGGGCCTGATAAGGGAAGTGTATGGGGGTACAGTGACCTCTCTTGCTCTACCTGTGCATCCTTTCATATTAAGGTGGGCAATATAGCAGGTCTTCCTGGCCACCTTGGCAATGTGAGTGTCACATGACAGGTTACCGTCCACTTGTGTCCCTAGGTCCCTGATTACTTCTTCCATACATAATGGATTGCCACCTATGTCATACTTTGTGTGTGCCTTGTTTGGTATTTGTTGAGACATTCATACTCTGCAGTGTCTTCAGGAAGGCTGGCTGGGGTACCTGGGTTTGTGAGTGTGGTCTGTAGCAGGCTTCAAACAGGTACACAGTTTGAGCCAGTGTTACTTGCCCGTGGATAGTCCATGCTGCTTCTTGCTGTGGTACCAACCTGGGGGTGTGGTTATCCTTGATAATTACTGGTAGCCACACTCCTATTGTCATGTGTTCCATGTTTTGGAGCTGTAGAGCATGGTATGAGGCATAACCTGGTAGTATTAGGGTGCTCTTCTGGGCCTTGACCCAGGTTTCGATTACAGAACACATATTACCATTCTCCATGCTGTGGTGGGTTTGGTCTGCATGCACCTTGCAGGTTAGACTTCTGGCGTTGGGTAGCATTATGTCCAGGTTATTATCCCTTGTGCTACCTATGGTGGTGGGTTTGTGTTTCCGGACTTACCTATTGATGGCACAGTGGGGGTGATAACAGCCTTTGCCAGTATCCACACAGCCAGGTGTGCTGGGTGCGTGACATCCCTAGCAGGTGGGGCATCATGTCTTGCTTGGCATGTCAGCCCAGGCTGTCAGCCATGTGTTCCCCCTTGCCAACAGCAATACCTCAGTCAATTATTGTACTTGATCTTGTTGTCTTCATAGTGTGGCATCATGCTTGGTGAGGGTGAGATGTTAGGCAGGGTCTTCATGTTTGCATATACTAGATGGTGTTACATTGCTTAACACATGTCAATCATGCCTCAGGTGGTGTTCCAGGGCTGCCTCTGTTGGATGCACATACTACACTCCCTGTACATGTTTCAGAGCAGGTTGTGTCATGTTAGGCGTCCCTGTTACTATATGAGTGAGTCAGAGAGGGGTATCATTCCCAGGGTTCCTACTGAGCCAGTGTATGTGCTATGCGTTGCCTCTTTGCCAAGGCCAGGGCATACTGGGCATGCCTCCTTCTGCCTATTGGGGCAGGCTCAGGTTGTTCCTCCTCTGAGTCACGCTCTGCCTGTGATGGCCTTGGCAATAGTGGGGGGCTGTTTGTCCCGGCCCTATGCTGGTCCTGCTGCAGCTGTTTTCACAGAATCATATTATGTAGCATAGCACATACCATGACAATTTGGGTACATGTAGTTGGTGAGTACTGCAAGGCTCCACCAGATGTGTCCAGGCACCGGAACTGTGACTTGAGCAGTCCAAACACACGCTCTATTACATTACGTGTTTGTGCGTGTGCCTCATTATGGCGTTCCTGTTCAGGTGTGTGTGCGTTTCTGATGGGTGTCATCAGCCACGGCTCCAGCGCATATCCTGCATCCCCCACTAGCTGACCATGTGGGATGTCCCCATTGACAAATGTCTGGTACAGCTGCGTCAAATGCCAAATATGGGAATCATGGTAGCTCCCAGGGCAGCCAGCACACACATTCATTATTATGCCCTGGGCATCACACATGACCTGGCAGTTGATGGAGGGGAAGCCCTTGCAGTTAATGTAGGCCCTACGCCGCTCACCGGCTGGTGCTTTGATGCGTATGTGCATGCAGTCTATTGCACCCACTACCTCAGGGTATTCCGCTATTTGCTGGAAGAGACGCATATTGCTGGCTAATACCTCACGGACATTGGGGAAATATACATGCTCACAGACATGTGCTGACATGGCATCCAGGAACTGGTGCAGTACCCTGGAGGCTGATGCCTGTGATATCCCCATCATATCACCAGTTGGTCTCTGGAAGGTACCTGTTGCTAGTATTCTTAGGCCAACACATACCTTGGTTTCCACTGGGATGGGTTCCCCTCTGTTGGTTCTGTGTGTGAGGCGTGGCCTGCACAGCTCAACAATTTGCTGCAGGAGGTCTCTGTCCACTCTATAGCGCTCCACTATCTCCAGCTCATGTAACCCCTGGTAGGTGACCCTGGACCTGTACACTCTTCTCCATCTCCTCACTGTGGGTTGTCTGGCAGCATTTGCATTGTCACCACCCACAGCAAGTCTCCTATGTCTCCTTATAACAGCTATGGCAGCCCCTAGCATGTTTGGTCTGAGTGCAGCTTTTTCAGTTTTCACTTCTACTAGCTTACTCCTGTCTTGCAGTGTCTCTTGAGAGAAACATACTGCAATGCTGTTTGCAGTGTTTTAAGTGCTGGGCTGGGCTAGTATTCTGCCTGTTTAATTGCCTGCTTCTAATTGTTTTCACCTGCTAGCTCTACCAGTATTCCCTGCTAGTTTCCTACTATTTCTTCTGCTTCCTTTTTCCTCTCTGTTTCCTCAGGGGGAGCAGCGTGCATACCAGCGAAAACACGCTCACAGTGGCTACCACGCGCACACATGCTTACACGGACTAGAATCTGCTTATTCGGGTTAAAACACGCGCACACCAGCGCAAACAGGTTTACAGATCTTTAAACAGGCTCCTACATGCTTACTCTGTCTTACACGCACACACTCTGTCTTACTCGCGCCTCCCAACATGCACACGCGCACATGCACATACAGCAGGAAACTTTGGTGTTAGCCACAGTGTACACCTTCCATTTCTTGACTTTCCCATGCTTATCTGTTGACACTCCTCTTTTTAAGCTGTGTGATTGATATCTTTCACATACCACTTTGCTCCAATGAGCTTGATTTCTTCCTGACATTCCCCCCTGTGATGTCACCTATCTCCTACTCTGTTACTCCCCCTTATCTAACTCTTACACTACACGGAATGTGCTCATTTGCTATGTGACAGTGTGATTCACTATCCTACCACTCATTTACATAGGATTTCCTACTAATGCTTAGTTACATGTCTTACACTCAGCTTCCCTCCTTAGCAACCACTAGACGGTGGCCATGTTGTTTTTGGTCTGCTAGTCCCTGCATTGCAAATCCATGCATTACATAAAACCCACATTTGTGGGTTTCAAACCTTTATTTTTCTGTCTTATATAGTGCAGCCCGTTTGCACGGGGCTGCGCTGCATTTAAACCTCGCCGATCGCCAAAAAAAAAAATATTTTATTTCATGTTTGCATCAGGTTACCGTGCCAATGGCAACATATTTGGCCATTGGCATTCTGACTGCAACATTTGCACACTTTATTTGGAGCTGTCATGGCTCCATTGTGTTATTTGCAGTAACATACTCAGTTGTCAACTGAGTACATTTCTGCACCTAACACGACTCTTACACGGGCTGGTTTCAGCTTCGTGGATCACTAATCTAACTCATTTGCATGCCTTTCGGCTGCAAGTGAGGTGATTAGCATATCCACGCCCTGCCCGTGTAAGAGTCGTTTTAGCTGGTCTCTTACACGGGATTTTGGGCTGTTCCTGGATCGCGATGGCTGCATGGAGTCTTACACGACTCTTAGACTCCGTGCAAGCCATCGTGAATCTTGCCCAATTGTTTATAAGACTTATGTTTAGTGGCTGTTTGCATTTTTGTCTGGCTCATCATCTTTTACATTTACCATTCTCTGCACAAAATTTGACTTATACTCTTTAGCTTGTACTATGTGTTAAATGTTTGATTTCCTTTTGCTATTTTTCTACTTCCACACCCTCTCATTAGAGCCTTTTTGTATCGTCTACATTATTTTAATAAATCAGTACATTTCATCTTTACACTGTACCAGAGAAAAACTGCTTGCTTTTTAAGAAAGTTAACAGACTCATTTTAAACCACATGTGGCTGCATCCTGCTGTAATTCTAACACGTCGCTGGCTGCTACCATCATTAATATTGCTATTTTTTTGTTTGGTCATAATAGAACTGTTACTTGGGATAGTCACGTTTGTATGTTTTCATAGCATTTGTCAAAAATAGGATATGGTTGGTGTGGTGCTCAGAAAAGTTGTTTTTTTTGTGGATGATGTTATTTTGTGCCTGAGATGTCTCAGTGTTGAGGAATACTCTGGTCTGGTTCCAGGTTTTTTCAACCTGTAGGATTGGTGGGGATAGAACAAAGGCTATGGCAGTGGACTAAGTACATTGATTGGTCCAGCGGTACCCATACTTATAGGGACATAATGGGATGGGGTATTTGAGAGTATGGATTCAGTTATGGTGATGGGGATGTTTGGAAAGTGACTAAACAGAGGATGGCACAGGGGCTGAGGGGGCTGGATGCTGTTGCCTGTGGATGTGGAAGGCAAGCAGTAAAAATGTTTTTAGTCCTCTTAGTTTTGTACATAGGTCAGGCATGTTTTTGTCAATCAGAGGAGAAGTTTTGGACAGTAACTGATAAAGAGTTGAAGGATTTTATTTGAGATAGCAGGAAGGCAAGGATTGAGTGGGTTGAGAACAGGTGGGTTTGGGATTGCCTGGTTTGAGGGGATGTTTTGGAGCTACACAGTTGAGGCTTTCATACATAACACAAGCAGAAAGCTACAATTCAAGGTGGTGTGGGGATGATGATGAAGTTGGGGTGGTGACTTGGGAAATAGGGAGGGAGTGGGATTTTGGATGCAGATCCTTGGGGATAGTGGCAATCGTCATACAGAGTATTATCTTCATGGAGAGGAAGAGAGTATGTTAAGAAACGACCCAACACATGAATGGAGAGGGTAGTTTCTGCCCATGGGGATGGCTGTAATTGTGGGTGCAGAAAGTTGACAAGAGGGGACTGGAATCTGCTGCAGGAGGATGGTGGAGGAGCCAAGGTGTTTGGAGCAGATAGAGAGGGCCAAGCGGCAGAATGGGAGGAGGTTGGAGGGCATTTGGAGTGCAGGCTGGTGGATGCCTTCCTTTTTGGGGATTGATGGAGAGTGAATAAGGAGGAAGGGGTGGGGGCATCCTAAGTGAAAGTCTTATACTGGTTTAGTTTTTTTGTTGAGTTTATGGCAGAGGCTGCTGTCAGAGGGGAGAGATGATTGGTGAGGCATGTGGCGTATTAAATGATGACTACAGGAATCAATCAGAAGAGGTCAAAAAGTTTGGGAAGAGAGATTAGATATGTAGTTCACAAAGAAGCAATGGGAAGACGTGTGACTCCCAGGTATGCAATGAAGACTGGAGGATTTGGGATTTTTGCTTGGAAGTGTTTGCGTGGATGATTTTGTATGCCAACCAGACTCCAAGGAATTTTTCCTCAGGTGGATAGCAGATGTTGGAGGCATGATGGGGAGGAAGGAGGTGACTTTGAATGTGCATTTATGGGAGTATGATGAGTCGGTATACATTGAGGGTTTCCTACATGGTACTCTGTCAGGGATACTAGGTGAGCAGGTGGGTGTAACTAGAGATTGATTTGTTTGAGCTGGGATGTAGGATCTGGGTTACCTAGACATAGTGGTCCTATTGGATTTGATCCTGGTGGCTGACAAAAATGCAATTACTAGAAAATGGAAATCAAAATCTAATCCAAGTATACTTGAAGAGGTGAATATTGCAGCAGAGATTAAAGAACAGGATGTGGGATCTTTGAAAAAGGATGGGAGTAAATTGGTTTAAAAAAATGGAAATTGTGAAAACAATACATGCAGAAAACATTTTTGAAAGAGGAATGAGGTTTAAGAGATGGCAGGAATTGAATAATTTAGGTAATGTAGGATAGTTAACAATATATGTGATGTACAATGTTTGTAAATGTGAACTTACTAATATGGTTTGATTAATTTTATATAAATGTAAGTTTGCCTGTGTCAAAAGTGATAATTCAATAATGGCGTTTAAAACAAAATACTTGTCAAAAATAACTCCATTGCTAAGTACATAGGTACTCAGTCAATCACAGGGAGCCTTCCTTAAACTAGAGAAAAGTCCTTGAGCTTGCCATAGAGATCAATAAAATATGTTGGGTCTCCCCATACGTAAAAAATTATGCTATACCATTCAGAAGCAAAGTGTCCTCCTTATCACACATACCCTTGAAATAGGGTTTGGTGCATTATTGTTTTAACTTATGACATGAAGTAATATATGCAGGCTCACTTATTATCATCATGCTGCATTTAGCCTAATCTCACACAACAACTAGACTGGCTGCATATTGGACTATCTTGGCACTGGGGATGGATGTAAAGATACCATTAATGAAGATGTTAAACAGGATAGTTCCAAGTATGGATCCCTCAGGAATACCTGTGATAATTGGTAACAAATCAGAATTAGTCTGTGCTCATTTCATGGATTGACATCTGACCTTAGAAATGAGGCCAATTATACCAAATGTTGTTATAAATTAAAAACCTACTTAGCCTCTACTTGGATTACCTCAACATCTCCTTCACTTTAAGTTCATCATTCCATGACCACATATCCCTACCCTTCACTTATTGCTACTCCATACTTTCTTTTCCCACTTATTCCTTGGTTAAAAAAATCTCTCCTCCAATGTATCATAATTGATTCATTGTTAAAAAAAATTGTCCTCCTTCCTTCCTATTTTATGTTTCCCCTTTTTTCTGTTATCATTCTACACATTGCTGCTTCTAATCACTCCAGGGTAGGGAGGGTGGCCTAATGGTTAAGGTGCTTGCCTTACAAACACAAGGTGCAGGGTTTGAGTCTCACAAGGGATAATTGGCTAGGCTTAAAATGGCTTACAAGGGCAGTTAGCTTAGTACTAATCTATGAACCTATGAACCATTATGCTTTTTGACCTTGGAGCTTTTCTGCCAGGGCCTCTGTTGAAAATAGTCTTTTCCTCAGTTGGACTGTCCCAGTAAATAAATGGAATGAATGAATGAATGAATAAATAATAAACACTTCTATATTATATATTTGATTTGAAACAGTTATTGCTCCTTATGATTTTTTCCAGTAGTCATAAATAATTTGAAATGCTCTCAAACAAATATATTTGTAACTCTAATACAAAAACTGTTTCATTTTGCTTTTATACAATGTGTTACTTCCCACAAAGTTTATTCAATTGTTTCGGCATTTGACCAGTACTTTGCGCCTTACTAAAGTTATTCTGCATTGCTATTAACATTTTTTTGTTAACTGGATAAGTGAAATAAAAAGCCCTTCTTAAACCCTTCTCAGCCATGTGTGAGAACACAGGGGCAAGGGTAAATGCAATATATATGAACCTTTTACTAAAATCAGTCAACCTGTATGTTTTTGTGGTATGGGAAAGAAATTAGTGCATGTATCTGGAGAAAGTCCATGCAGTCATTAAGAGGATATACAAAATCCACAGATAGTGAATTTTAATGTTATAAAAAATATCTAGTGCTGCCTCTTTTCAATTTAGTATATGTATATATATATATATATATATATATATATATATATATATATATATATATATATATATATATATATGGATCTACTTCACAACATCAAAAATCCCATAATAGTGAAACGTACATCATTGAGATGAACATAGTGAAATTCTACAAAGTCGAATATTTAGAAAGCCGAAACCCGCAACACCGAACTACTTATGCTGAATGGAGATCGCACCACACTTAAAAGAATAGCTGTCCATTTAAAGACAGCATACACAACAAAAACATACCTTATCAATGTTTTTGCAGGAGGGCAAGCCCCCCTGCACCCCCACACCTCCTGCAAATTATATATACCAACTCCGAGATAGCACTACAGTGGGGAAAAGGGTAGATTTCCCCAATCCTCACTGTACCGTGATCTCCATTGAAAACTACTGAGGAAGCTGTAATGTTGTCCTGCATGCCGTAATCCTTTAAGTGTAGCGTGAGCTCCATTCAGTGTATGTACTTTGATGTTCCAGGTTTCGGCTTTCTAAATATTCGACTTTGTGGGATTTTGCTATTTTCGTCTCGATAATGTAATTTTTACTGTTACTGGATTTCGACATTGTAAGGTAGATCCATATATATGGATCTATGTCACAACACCAAATTACCATAATGTCAACTCCCATAACAGCAAGACGATGTCTCCAAAAATCTAAATGAACGAACTCCTGGAATGGCGTATTTCACCTCCAGGAAACTAACCACTTGGCTACCAATAAGTAAAGCAGAAACTGAAACAAATTGAACCCATCAAAGTGGGGGGCTTTGCCTCTCACACCCCCTAACTAAATATGACAACTGAATGCTTTTGAAAGTCCTGCCTATTATGCATAATCATTTATATTCCCACTCCTGGTAAAGTTTTATTTTCACAAACACCCAGTCATCCATCAGCTTTCTTCTGACCTTCTGCACCATTTTTAGAATGCTTTATATTGAAATTGCCTTTGTGGCTCTGTCCCTCTGTGGTTCTGTCTCACTAAAGAGGGACAGAACCACAAAGGCAATTTCAATGACAGGAACAATATTTAGTCTTCAAGTAAAACATTGTCCCTCTGTCAATACCGAGACAGCAGAAAAAACACCGAACAAAGCTCCTGCACAAGAGAGTTCGTACAATAACAGGGTTTGCATTAATATTTTCTGAAGGATATGAAGCCTTAAACTCAAGTGTCCATCATTATTTGGTGACTTCAGTCCTCAATGATTTGGTAGTAGACCACACTTTTTGTAAGGAACACACAAGAAATATGAGGCTAAAATCTGAACATTAAGTGACAATCTGGACAGTTGAGAGGTACTCTGCGCACACACCTGCACAAGAGAGTTTGTAGAATAACAGGGTTCATGCTAACATTTTCTAAAGGATATGAAGCCTCAAACCCAAGTGTCTGTCATTATTTAGTGACTTCAGTTCTCAATGATTTGGCAGTTCAACACACCTTTTATAAGGAACGCACTAAAAATACGAAGCTAAAATCTGAACATAAAAGGCACAAAATATAGGTAACTAGTAATCAAAACTGACCCAGGATAGACCACACACGAAGCCTTTAATGAAACAGCATAGGACCAAAGAACAATACATAGGTACTAATACATAGGTACTAAGCGCTTTCTCCCTTTCTTGTGTAGGGCATCTTCAGAGTAAATGTAAAGTTGTATGACATTCAAATACTTATATCATAAATTGTAAACGCCCCCAATGTTGTTAACCAATAGCTCTTTACAACTCATTAATGATGTTCTGAAATAAAGACATCTAGTACTCAAAACAGTCTAAATTCATACATTCTCTATAATTTTCAAATAACTAGACCCATATCCCATATAAACGAATAAAAATTGTAAAAATGCCAAAAAGTACACCTAAAAACTACATGATAAAATCAATATACAAAGGAATAAAATATAATGCATAACAATAATGTTGCTTAAACTGATTATATTGTAAAATGTAAAATAAATAATAAAAACAAAATATATTGTAACATAAAACAATAATCATAATTGTGAATTGTGTAGTAATACCTTCATATATAATGAAGGTGTTATATGTGAATAGACCTATATTTTAATATACTGGAAATTGAGATATGTTCATCTATGCCCGGAGATTTTGAAGCATCAAGTCTTAATTGCCAAAGGCACTCCTTAACCTTTAGAAGTGTCTAGGCATCCCCACCTTTGTCATTGTATGGAATCCTGTCAATGACAAAGAATATAAACTTTTTGTAGTTTGTACATTCCAGGCTATGCATATAAAGGGCATTTGTAGTTTTTTTTGTTTTTTATGTCCCTTGTATGTTCTTGTATCCTCAATCTCAATTTCCTAATGGTCTTACCCACATAAAAGGTAGGACAACTGAGGCATGTCGCAAGGTATATAACCATTTTGGTGTTGCAATTGCAAAACCCCAGGCACCTAATGGTGCTATCAAAGTTGTGTACTGCAACATATGGGCCATTATTAATGTATTTGCAGGTACTGCAGCATCCACATTTATTCATCATTGAGTTGGTATATACTTCTTGCTTACCAGCACTCTCCATTATTTCCTTTAAATTCATCTCTCTACTATAAAAACAGGGTGGTTGCCCACTATTTTCATAATATCATTGGTGAGTACAGTGCGCCAAGAATCATGAATAATATTTTTGATAACACCACTACTCTCATTAAATGGTAACACCATAACATGTCTCATGTGATTTGATGGAATTTTTTCTCGATCCTTTAATAAACCTCCTTTTAAAATCGGTTTATACACTGTGTTTCTTTTCTCTTTAACCTCACATTTGATATTGTGTAAAATATCATGTGGGTAACCTCTCTCTGTTAACATATCAAGTAGCTTTGAAATTTCCAAGTCATAAAGGTTGTCATCACTAATAAGCCTGAGAGCCTCACCATTTGGCCTTTCATTATATTTTTCTTTTGAAAAAATGGATGACAACTCTGGAAATGTAGGAATGAATTAGAAAAAGTTTGTTTACGGTGTATATTAGATATTAAACCTCCCTTATCCATATCCTTGATCAATAATATATCCAAATAGTCACATTGATCGACATGTATTTTATAAGTAAATTTCAAAAATGTAGATCCTTCTTCAATATGCTGTATAAATTCATGTATTTCATCAACTGTTCCCTTCCAAAATATTAGTATATCATCCAAAAATTGCACATATAATGCAATTTTCTGTTGATAATGTGTGGTTAGTATACATTTAGTTTCCCAATCAACCAAAACAAGGTTGGCGTAGGATGGGGCACACTTAGCCCCCATCGCAACGCCAGTAATTTGTTTAAAATACTCAGATTCAAATGAAACAAAATTATTGTTTAGTACCATCTCGGTCAACTCAACAACTAAATTTCTTTTTGATGTGTTCAAAGAACTGTAAGTGTTCAAACTGTTGTTCTTTGGTCCTATGCTGTTTTGTTAAAGGCTTCGTGTGTGGTCTATCCTGGGTCAGTTTTGATTACTAAAATCTGAACATGATGTGAAAATCTGGACAGTTGAGAGGTATTTTGTGTGTGTTTTAAATCTGGGAATGGATTTATGTATCTCACCATGGATATGTTAGTGTTTTCTTTTCTTTCAACATGCTTTTTGAAGCTCATTGACTGTAAGTAATGCCTCGATTTCAGATTTAAGATCATGATCTATTGAACATACTGGAATGTACTACTACTGCTACTAATAATAATAATATGCTTGCTAATGACATAGTGACAATATTTCACTTAAAGACTAAAAAGTAAAAAATAAATGTATAAAAAAGATTTTTTTAACAAAGAATGCTTTTTATTCAGTTGCTCTAAAAAGTAAAAAACAAGGAAGAAGAGTGAAAACTTTGCAAAAGAAACACAGACAACCTGATTTCAGAAAAGCATTCAAGGATGGTTTTGTTGATTCCTGCTACTTCTGGTACCGTATTACCAGAATCAGCAAAACCAACTTCGAATGCTTTTCTGAAATCAGATTGTCTATGTTTCTTCTGCAAAGTTTTCACACTTCTTGTTTTTTTTTTTTTTTTTACTTTTTAAAGCAACTGAATAAAAAGGATTCTTTATTAAAAAATCTTTTTTTATATTTTTATTCTTTATTGTCCTTTTCGGTCAAACTGCAGCTTTTTGTTGTCAGAGAAGGTTATATACAAGAACTGTCCTTGCTGCCACTTGCTCTGTATTTGCACAACAGAGCATTACACTGCTTAACGATATGTGGGCTGTACACAGAGTTGCCAGATTTATGGAAAGAGAGGTAGGGACAAAAAAAAGTGGCTCCGCTTTGTGATTTTTTGATTGGCTCATATGCCTCTTAAATTCCTGGCAAAAACAGCCCCATACGAGCCAATCAAAACTGCACAGCAGAGCCTCTTCTGTTTAATGCAGAACAGCCTATTGTTTCGCATTGAAAAGAAGTGGCTCCGCTTTGTGATTTATGATTGGCTCGTATGCCTCTTAAAATCCTGGCAAAAACAGCCCGCTGTTTCGCATTGAACAGAAGTTGCTCCACTTTGCGATTTATGATTGGCTTGTATGCCGCTATATGTTCCAATCAAAAATCGCAAAGCAGAGCCTCTTCTGTTCAATGCCGAACAGTGGGCTGTTTTCACTGGGATTTTAAGAGGTGGTGTGGGACTCCAGATTGGGTTGTTGATCTCGGGACAGTCCCGCTCAAATAGGGACATCTGGCAACCCTGGCTGCACATCAGTTGACTGAACTTCCAATTCAGAAACCACTAACATTAAATCAATAACAAAGAAATTAACAGACACAGAACAACCTAGGAAAAATAAAATGTTTTTTTTTTTCTTGGAGTGCAGCAATCCCTCCACCTGTACTCCATATGCCTCTGTACTTTTCTTACTTAAATATACTAACTACACAGTCACATAGCCTTGTAGTAAGGGTAAACACCTTACAATTACAGATATCTATTCATCACATTTACACCAATTACCTGCAAAAAAGAAGTGTATTTCTGTTTTCCCACAACTGTGAAACCATGGAGTTACTACATATAAATAAGGGAGTACTGGTGGTGAATCCCCCTAAATGTGAAGTACAGAGTTGGTTGCCCCTATAGAAACAATTTTTTTTTTAGTTTTTAACACTTTTTTTCCAAGTTTTTATATGTTTGTGCTTGTGACTTTCTATATTACTTATGGCATTTGCAGATCCTTTGTTAGTCAATTTGGCCACCTGGCATGAATACATACTGATGCTCCCAGCCAGAAAGGGCTGCACATACATGCACACTCCAGTATATATGCTCTACAGAGGACAACCCCCCCCCCCCACCAATGCTTTAAAGGTCCCATTATGCCTAAATATGATGAGGTGCTCAAGCAGATCTGTAATGAACACAGTACCAAGACATAGTCAGGAATTAATTAACTGTTGTGCGTTTATAACCTAGACTCATCCTGCAAAGCTCTAAGTTTAAAACTTCTACTGTTTAAGTGACACTGGAAAAAAAAAGTTTTACCAAACTGAAATTTGACACAATGACATATGTTATCAGGTTTAGGTAGCATAGTTCCTGCTTCACTATAGATATCAACCACAACTCAATTCTATTTCTATTCTGTTTGGAGGGCATCATGAAAAGAAAGCACAACTGGGACTTCTACCTTTAATCTGTCATATGTGTAGGGGTAGGTAATGTTGAGAGCGAGATAACTACCACAAAGAATTAAGAGCAATGTTTTCAATCAATGTCATACAGCCACAGAGAAGGAACCTGCTATCAAGTTAAACTGGGCAGCAAAGAGGTGCAATGATTTGTGCAGCTGTCTGTCTGCCCCAGGGATAGGAGCTTCAATACATGTCTCTGGATACTTTTTGGAAGCCTATATGTTCTTACCATGTCTGTATGAGTTTTCTCCAGGCATTCTGGACTCTACATACATGACAAAGACATGTTGCTTAGGTGGACTAGCTTCTCTAATATCTAGTAATGTAAAAAAATAAAAAAATCATCCTTAGCTTTGCACTGTGGAGCTTTCCTCCAAGACCCCTCTTTGCAGGAAGCAGTGCAATTTTGTAATACCTTTTTTACAACACCCCAGCTTTTTTAATACACAGGAGAACAGTTTAATGACAGTATACACAGGAGCACAGTTTAATAACAATACATACAGGAGCATAGTTTATTTACAGAATACACTGGGGCACAGTTTATTTACAAAACACACTCTGGCACAGTTTAAGAGCTGTATACCATGTGAAACATCAACCAGAAGTTGAATATCTATTGATTGTGTGTTTGCAGCAATCCCTATCAGTTGAGTTATTTTGAATCAGTACCTATAAATCATTTTGTGTAGGTGATGCAGCTCTGAACATCTATTCACATGCATAGCTTTTTAAGAATAGTCTATGAGCATAGCAATTGCTAGTTCTCCTGTGGCACTAACAGTTAATATACAGACTAAAGATGTTCAGGTTACCTTTTGGGGGTTATGGATTATCATAATGGTTAAACTATTTACCTATTCAAACACAAGGTACAGGGTTTGATTCTCAGCTTTGGGAAGCATGTCGAGGCTTAAAAAGGCCCTCAGGGTTCATTAGCCTAGCAATCATCTATGAACCAATGAACTATGAACTTATATGACATACACACAGACCTCCTGTTTTCCCTGCTCAGAAGGAAGGCCTGTGCCTAATACCATGCAAACTAACATGACCTCTACATGTGGGCAATGCACCCAGCCACTGCTACATGCTGTCAGTGTTGTGAGCCAAACAGTCTCTCCCCAGATGTGAGTTAATGTGAGTCAGATGCTCAAGCTCATCTTCCCATGTCCAGTCCCTCAGATGTCCATGCTACTAGCTGCCTGCCTGGGTAGTAGTCAATTCATTCTCCATCTACACCACAGGGTTAGGCCTGAACTGCTGTTTACATTCTGAAGTAAATTTTAGAGCTATTTTACACACACACACACACACACACACACACACACACACACACACACACACACACACACACACACACACAGAACATTTAGAAAACAAGATATTGACTTTTTTTAAGAATTAAATATACTGCTATAATACAATATTTAACCAAAGCAAAGATAATAAACAGGAAAACCTTGTTTCTTTTCTATTCTGTTATGAAAAATGCATATAATTATTTGCTGCAAAACCTCATACCTTTGATCTTAAATGAAATGAAATTTTCCAAATAACCTTTACTGCTTCGTAAAAGCAAAAGGTGAAGAATATGAGCTTCTTCATTCTTATAAATGTTGCAGTTAAGGTCTGTACTAGAATGATATGAAGCCAGTTTGTGAGAGTATAGTAATAAACTGAATATTTTTTAAATATTTTTAAAGATCTTCCATATTTAATGTTTGAGTAAAAATCTTACTTCTCACTTTCTGTCTAGTTTTTATTGTGACATTTTATATTTTTTTTCTGAAAATATATTCACTATTTTTATTGTTCATCTTTTATACAAATGTATACTCGAAGATTTAATGATATATCTGGTCATTGTTATAGCTATAGCTGAAAGTTTAATAAATAAATATTTTCAAAAAAAGTCTGTGATATTCAGCTCAGCTCATTACTGTTAAACTTTACTGGTTGTGCTAGAGATTCTTCTTCTTCTTTCGGCTTTTTCCCGGTTAGGGGTTGCCACAGCAGATCACCTGTCCGCTCATGATTGGCAGTGGAGTTTTACGGAGCTGGGCTACCAGCCCAGTGCCCAACCTTCCACAGAAGGCACACACATGCACACACTCACACCTAGGGCCAATTTGGAGTGTCCAATCCACCTACAGCATGTCTTTGGGATGTGGGAGGAAACCGGAGCACCCGGAGGAAACCCACTCGACCACAGGGAGGACATGCAGACTCCGCACAGAAGGCACCCTAGCCGAGAATCGCACAGGAGAACCTCTTGCTGTGAGGCAGCAACGCTAACTGCTGCACCACCGTGGCCGCCCACTGTTTGTGCTAGAGATTCACGGACAGAAATACAAGCTAATTAGTAGCTGATCTTCAAAGAACGCAAATCAAGCAAGTGCAATGGTGAGGATTAGAGAAAGAGGCAAAATACCTTTATTTATAAAGTTACAGGGACGAGAAATTGTGTTAGCTAAAGAATCACACTCTGTATAATGTACTTTGGACCCTCAGGTAAATATCCTTTGTAACCAGATCCAAGTGATCACAATAAGGTAATGTATACAAGAAGAGAAAGCTATAAGTATACAATTCAGGCCAACAATCAGCAGTCTTGCAGCCCTGAGCCACTGCTTCCTGTTTAGGCCTCTATTACTTGCAATCCCACACCCCTTGTGTTTAGCAATGTGCACTGGGTCGCAAGCATACATATACACATGAAGAATGTCAAACCGCTAATGTCCGAAACAGAAAAGTTAGAGGACAGAAACCTGCAGAATACTGAATAGTCTTTATACCAAAATAGAATGAGTGCTGAAAATATGAAGTTTCTTTTCTAATGGACTTGGTGTAATAAAACTGACATGCAGGAAATAAACCTTCCAGTTCAAATGCAGCAACCTATGCATATGAATGCAAATGTATAACAAATACATGCATTCAGGATAATCTTTGCATCTGCAGCCTTATTTTTAGGACACTAAAGTTAAAACTGATACACTCAGTAATTTTGCACACTTTTTATTATCATTTGTTAATTCTCTTGGAGTTAAAGCTGATTATCTGCAGTACTACATTTGACCATTGCTGCAGCATAGCCTAGTGTTAGTAAGTAGAACGAAGTTAGGTAAACTTAAAACCTTAAATACAATACAATAACTAAAATTTGGGTGCAATTATTTGAGGTGAGAAAATGCACTGAAACCCCCCCCAACACACACACACACACACACACACACACACACACACACACACACACACACACAATCACCAGCAACTCCAGTGGGGCACAAATAAGTAGATAAGGCAATATCCCTTGCAACAAAACTGAATATTTCTACATCTTCCCATCTGTGTGTTTCCAACACTAGAAAATATATATTGGGAAAGTCACATCCTCATGTGAGTGTGCAGAACACCTTACCACCCTGCGGCAGTATTATTATTTTTACTGCATTATGAATTTCTATATCCCACAGGCTTTATAAATAATGTGACATTAGCTCTGTTATTAGAGTTTTGGGATTAGTTTTTAAACAGTGACAATGCCTTGGACAGATGCAGGATGCTTAGCACAGCCTTGCAACTGAGTATTGTTTGCGCATGGAGATGTATGCCTGTATTCAGCTGTAGCCTCTTCGGCTATGATGCTGCCATTACACAAAGCTGTTTTCCCACCTCTTTGATTACTCATTTTTTTTAAATTTCTGCCTTTTAATTTGGTCTTTTGTGTTGTTTACATTAGTAGTCCAAGATTATGTGCTGCTAAAAACAGAGTGACCACTTGAGCATATGAGTACACAGCCATGCAAAAAATGAAAAGGAAGGAATGGGACAGCTCTGCACTTAGAAATTACAGCCACTGCTTAGGGCTTGGTACATCCCATTACAGCAATAAAGCTTTTCATTAAACATATATACATTTCCAAATGCATTATGTAATAATCTAGTCTGACAAACAATGAATATGATGCTTAGTTACCTCCTTTCCCTCTCAGACATTTTCGAAGGACACAAATTGCTGGTTGTCCTTATACATGTCTCTTGTCCTGCATGAATATGCAATGCAGAGAAATTTCTCTCTGGTTATAGTAGATGGGTTGGAATTAAGGAACTTAACAGATTTGTTCAGGTTAGACTATGTGGCTACCTAAAGTATAAAGAACAAGTTAGCACAAAGGGAATCTCCGCTTTATGGAAGCCAATGTAAGGAAGCTTAACCAACACAGCCTGCAACTCTGACAATCTGAATAGTAAACTGACGAAACAGAGTCACAGAACTCAGTCAAATATGGAAGTATCTGAGGTAATGGGATTAACAAAGGGTCCCACTGGCACTTTATGGTCCACAGTGAACATTTTGTCCCATTTGTCCTTGTAGGCATTTGTGGATTATTTTTGAAGTAATGTAAGGGTGGCTACTACTTCATCTAGGTAGTCAGCCTGCTTCTTGTTATAAGCAGAAGTGGCCAGGCTTTCAAACAGAAAAGATGAGGCCAGTCTGATTCTTCCCTAGTAGATAGATAAGCCAGGAGGTACCTCCACAGTAAAAGCTTTACCTCCTGAGGTACTTAGTATTGTTTGGAGAAGTGGAAATATATCTGGAGTAGGCAGAAGACAGAAAGTAGTCCTACCTATGCTTGGAGTAATTTTCACTTCAGTAGATATTTCATCATTGTAGGTAATGGGGGAGTGCTGCAAGGCAGACCTCTGGGTAGGTGAGTAACAGCATCCTTAGATTCAATGATGATCAAAAAGTACTGAGGACACATTGAACTGGTGGTGATGCAAAGGTGTGATAAACTGCTGTATCAGCCTCCTGAACACGTGGACTGCTTCACTATGATTCAAGGTCCATTCATAAGACATGAGGAAAAACTGTTTCACCATGGCTGCTAATAACTTTGTGGTCACTGGAATGTGTGTCCCTATTAGGAACTTCTGACACTCTATTGCTCAGTGTCATGCTGAGAGTGCTTTCCTGCATAGTGGGCAGCAACGAGTACCTCCCTTATGTTTGATGTATAAAACATCCACCATATTGTCTGTTTGGATCACAGTGATCCGCATAAGTAAGGGATCATGGAATGAAAGACGCATAAGTAGGACTGCTGGCAGTTGAGGCAAGACTTGGAGTGATGTGAAAAGCCCTGTACTGTCAGTAACAAGAGTTTCAAAACAAGGGAAAAAGATTTTATTTAATTTCTCCTTAAATATTTTAAGTTGCACTTAGAGGGACCTGTTTGGTGATACATTTTTGTACGTTTTTGCTTTTTTCCATGTTTCATCCAAAAAAAGTTTTCTGTTTGCATATTTATTTTGTTCTGGGAATTTAGACTTGTTGCTTTACCTGCATTTGTGGGAAGACTGTGTATATTCATTGCACTGTACTTCTGTCTCCATAAGTAGAACTACTTGTAACAGCTAACTGTTTGTATTTTGAATTATGTTTGGAGTCTTGTGGGTTCATTCACAGTTGTGGCAGAACTGTGAAATATTGCCAGATTTGAACCTGCAGTTTTTTACCATAAACAGCATTAATGGTACATTTCTGCAGAGTTTGCTGCCTTAGATGGTGGTAGAATTACAGTAGTGAGAGGATTGTAAATTTGCTCCAAAACTGGTGCTTCATTGCTTTGCAGTTGTTTATACACCAGTTTTGCTGCCTGAATTTTATATTCTGCTTATTTTCCCAGACATCTCATTAGCTTGGCACCTTTGTCACACTCTGAGGGGGTTCTGAATTACTACTGCTTGATCCTTGGCATACAAGAGATTTATATTATTATATTGCACTTCAGTTAACTGTTTTAGAGTGTGACTGCTTTATTTACTGATTTTGTACATTAAATCATTTTAAATGTCCCTAATACTTGAAATGTCTTGTTAGTTTGCTGAAGTTGTTTTGTGGTAGCATTTACACTCTCAAGCAATCTATTTTCTGTTTAGACATTAAGAGGACTGGGATTGCCCATCTACTGGCAGTATATGTTGGCCTGGTGTACCTGAGTTGTGAAACGCATTAAAAACTGTAAGCCAAAGATTTAGTTGTTTCTTGTTGAATTGCACTTGAGAGTCCTTTTTGCTGTGCTTTTACATTTTAGGAAGTCCAGGATCATTCATCTTGTGGCAGAAAATGTTTACCTAGTCTCTCTGAGTTGGAAAGTACTCCAGGCGATCTCATAGTGCAGTTGTTTACTGGCCAGATGGTACAGGAGTCAGCTTTCACCATTTTTTTCCCCTTGCTATAAATTAGGCATGCTTGTGGAGAGCTGCTTACTGCTGAGTGGTGGTTGGTAGTGCCCTTACTGAAGCAAACACTTAGTACAATTTACCTATAAAACAATGTTGGGCTTGTAACCTGTAACACGGTGAAGCATTGCACAGTTAAACTTACAGCAGCTAGTTTGTATGTCTAACAGCACTAATACCATATCCTAGCACTATCAAACATCTACCCTTAACCCAAGAAACCATCCCAGGAGATCTCTGTAAAACCTAGCTCTGAAACCATAATAAACCATCCTAATACAGGTCTAGGCAACATGGACTGTAATTTCCAATTGTGTCTGTGGCCAGCTTGGTAGAAATGGGCACCCTGAGACAATGTAGCAATTGTATCATACTCTCAGATCACCATTTAATCCCTAAAGAAACTAAGACAGTATGTGGGAGATATACATATTCAACTTCCTTGGAGGCAAACGTCTTGCTTACAAACAAAGCTGTCAAGAATAAACACACTACATCCTTCTCACATACCACTCACCACACACATGCACCATCTTATGCTGAGGCACTTAAAAGAAACCTTCCCAAACCTCAAAGACCTCCTATGCCTGCAAACACCAATACCCATTGTCAGCAATTTCTAAATCATACACAAAAAGTAACAAAAACTACACATAAGCCTACATCCAATGATCCCCCATGACTGAAGCCAATAAGACAAGCAAACACTTTACCTAGGACTCTTGTCATAAGGAAATCCATCGTATGACACACAGATGCCTCAATCACCAAGCTTGACAAGGAGAACATAAATGTCAGCTGCTTATCTGGAGCCAGGATGTACAATATTACGCATGCACTTATGTCACTGCACTGCGGGTATAAATATGATTCAGTCATAGATTATATGAGTGTAAATAACCTGTGACATACCTCAATGGACTACATGACAACAGACAGTATGGGTCCTTCTCTGAATATGTGTCACAGGCATGTATGTGACTTGCACTTAGAAGCATTCTACCTTCACCAAGGATGTTAGCGCAGTATGAACAAAAACTGAATTTAAGTTTCTGGTGTCATTCATTCCAGGGGGATTCAATGTCTGACAGCATGGGAGGACATGGTAAACAGACCATGTTGCTTTGCCAAGGATTGTCTGCACCTATCCCCCTTGGGCTTTTGGATATCGACTAAAACTTTATCCACCTGTTACAGCCTTTTTTAGGCAATGCCAAACTGACATACCTTCCAACACAGCAAAAACAACCCCCCCCCCAAAAAAAAAAAAAAAAAACTCAAAGCAACCTTAAGGTGGTACTGCACAATGCTAGGGGCGTCAACAAGAAACTCCACACCCTACAAGCTGTCCTCTGTCTGGTAAATATAGACATCTGTGCCATTACTGACACTTGGTTTAAAACCACAGAAAGTACTCCAGCAGTGCAAGGCTACAGTGCCTTCCACACATTTAGAACAGCAGCAGCAAAACCAATGTCTAAAGGCAGAGGTGTCTTGATCTACATCAGCAACGAATATACCTCCAGGTTGGTTAAACCAGATGATGCCCTTAAGTTCATCCACGTGCAAGTCACCATAGCTAAAGTCCCTTAAGATACCTTAGCTAACTATAGGTCACCATCTATGCCACAAGAATCTCATAACTTATACCTAAACCTACTGGACTCACCATCCAAATAAATATCCTATTCATAGGGAACTTTAACTACCCTTCTATAGGCTGGGTAAAATACACACTGCCTCAAACTCACAGGCACATTTCCTGTACTTTAACACAAATACTCTGGACCAGATAGTGTGCACCTCAAACAGAGGTTCAAACATCCTGGACCTAATACTCACTAACACAGGGGAGCACTGCACCCCTCTGTGTCATGTCCTCACTGGTAAGGTTGGATCACAAAGCTCTCATTCAAAATAAAAACCAACTCAGAAAACCAAACTAAATCTGTCACAGTTATGTACTATTTTAAATGAATTCATGCTATTGAGCGACAGTTTGTCAAAATGCAATGCCCCCAGACCCCAAGATAGCAGAAACCTATGCAGAATTGTTCACAGAAACCTGGTACAATGTGAATGACTGCATATAGGCTGCTGTAGCTACTAGATGTAAGCCCATAACAAACATCTGAAGCCAACCACACTTGTGGAATCCCAACCTTAGCAAGGTATTTAACAAAAAGAAAAAAGTCATGGCAAAAATAAGAAAGACTGACTCTCATAAAGACAAGAGCTCATTAAATAAACTTAACAAGACAGTAAAAGGATTAATGAAGTCATTCAAGAAGGCTAACTATGAGGTTAGGGTAGCCTCTCAGGCTAGGGACAACTGCAGGTCTGTCCTCAGCTATGTCTGACATCTTAAAGGTAAAATATAGCAGTATGCTGAATTAGTGGTAAATGTCACCACCTTTACTGAACGGGGAGACATAGCAAACCTGCAGGATGACAAATTCAGCTTAAACTTCACCCTCCACTCGCTCCTGCTACCACCTGTAAAATTGTTTCTATTAGTCATCACCCCCATCTATCAGCAGGATAATAGTGAACCTGCGAGCTACCCTAAAAATTATAGACCGATAATTTACCTTCCAACGACATATAAACTACACACGGGTATTGATGATTGAGAGTTTATGCTCATTTAGAAGAAAACTCAATTATGGCAGTAAAATAAAAGATCAATAAAAGAAAGTCATATGGAACAAAGGATCATTTGTTGTTACATAAAGTCATAGTGCAGAACGCAAAAAGGGGAAGAATCTAAGTATGGCATGGATTGGCTACAAAAAAGCATTTGATAGTATCCCACATTCATGGATAAAAGAGTGCTTAAAATGTACAAGATACACCCTACCCTGATCGACTACATTACAGTGACCATGAAACAGTGGCAGACCACTTTGCAATTAAGCCATGATGAAGGACAAATTATTATCCCAGGGATAAAAATTCAGAGGGGGATATTAAAGGGGGACTCTCTGTCACTGCTGATATTCTGTCTTGCCCTTAACCCATTAAGCTGTCTACTTAACAGCTTAGGGCATGGCTATAATTTGGCTCCTAGAAAACAACAAAGTGTAAAGACTTCTCATCTTCTCTTTGTTGATGATTTAAAACTGTATAACTCATCAGGAACTGAAAGCAGAACTGCAAGTTGTCAAAACTTTTTCAGATGATATAAGAATGTCATTTGCTCTTGATAAATGTGCAAAAGCAACCTATAAAGCAGGAAAACTGCAGCACCAGGAAAAAGTACAGTTTTGTACCTACCATAAATGTAGATGTTCGAAGATCCACATTGCTGCAGTCCTTACACTTGGGTAGTCTGCTGTCCTCGGTCGGCCCGAATATCAAAGTATAAGGCTGACGTCGGTCAAGGCGCATTAGACTGACATCAGGACGTCAGGGTACAAATGCGCATGACCGACGTCATATCCTCAGTCTTTTCTTGCCCCAGATGTCAGAAGACCCTAAAAGAAAGGTCAAAACCAAAAGACAGCAAACAACCAACCAACCACCCTTGCACTAATAATATGTACCATATATACAATATACACAATATATACAACCCAACCCACACAACCGCCTCTAACTACAGAGGGGAAGGAGGGAGGGTAAATTGGACTGCAGCAATGTGGATCTTCGAACATCTACATTTAAGGTAGGTACAAAACTGTACTATGTTCTTCATCTCACATTGCTGCAGTCCTTACACTTGGGTAGAATCCCAAAGCAGAGGTAAGGGAGGATGGCAAACTATAAAGCAGTAGGAGCTGCCAAAATGCCCTGTAAAATAGCAGTGGCAAAACCAGCCCTAGATTTAGAGTAAAGTGGAAGGTGATAATGCTTAGAGAAAGTATGCACTGAACTCCAAGTAGCTGCCTCCAAAATATCTTTAGTTGCCACCCCCCCTTAAAAAAGCTGTCGAAGTGGCAGTAGCCCTAGTGGAATGAGGCCTAATCCCAGCTGGAATCTCCTTGCCATGATGGGAATAACAGAAAGCAATGCAAAACCCAATCCACTTAGAAATAGTTTGTTTTGACACAGGCTTGCCCTGAGAACTCAAAGCAAAAGAAACAAATAACTGCTGAGACTGCCTGAACCCTTTAGTTCTGCTCAAATAATATCGCAGCTGCCTGTGTACATCTAAAGTGTGCAAAATCTTTTCCTCTTTATTTTGGGGATTTGCATAAAAGTAGGCAAATGAATAGTTTGGTTTAAAGCCACACTAGAAACCACTTTAGGCATAAAGGAAGGATTAGTACGCAAAGATACCCTATCCTTATGGAAAATTAAGAAAGGCTCAACCGCCATAAGGGCCTGCAATTCAGAAACCCTTCTTGCAGAGGTAATGGCCAACAAAAGCAGTCTTCCATGATAAATATTTCAACTCGGTAGTAGCTGCAGGCTCAAAAGGTTGTAGAGTGAGTTTCTCCAACACAAAATTGAGATCCCAAGCAGGAGTAGGAGCTCTACGTGGGGGTCTTATATTCTTTGCCCCTCTAAGAAATTGCTTGAACAAAGGATGAGAAAACAATGGTGGGTCACAATCATAGTGAGCTGAAATTGCTGCAGCATGAACCTTAATAGAAGAGAAGGACAAACCTTTGTCCAGTAACTCAGTAAGATATTGAAGAGCCATACTTAAATTAGGCTCAGAAACATCAAAACCCTTTGCTGCACTCCAAAATAAAAATCTCTTCCATTTATCTGCATACACTTTCCTTGTACTAGGCCTTCTAGCTTCCAAAATAACATTCAAAACTTGCTGTGGAAGTTGAGACCTTCTATGGTTCAAAACAGAATATGCCAGGCTGTTAGGTGAAGAGAGTGAAGCTTGATATTGAGTAAATGACTGTCCTCCTGAGACAACAGGTGTGGAATCGAAGGCAAAGGCCATGGAGGCTCCCATACCAGACTTCTCAGTAATGGGTACCAGTGCTGTCGAGGCCAATCTGGAGCTATTAAAATCATCTTTGGCTTGTCCTGTCTGACCTTTAGAAGTACCTTTGGGAGGAGAGGCAGAGGTGGAAAGGCATACACATGAAGATTGCTCCAATTGAAAGAAAGAGCATCCACTTTCCAAGCTGTGGGATGAAACCTTTTCGTGCAAAACTTTGGCAGCTGGTGGTTTAGTGGAGAAGCGAACAGATCTATGTCTGGAGTTCCCCATGACACTGTCAATTTCTGAAATACATGAGGATCCAATTTCCACTCGTGGGGATCCATAATTCGTCTGCTCAACACATCTGCTAAGGAGTTCTGTGCTCACGGCAGAAACCTTGCCTGAAGATGTAGCTGTAAACTGAGAGCAGTCTCCCACAAAATCATTGCTTGCCTGCATAGAGGATAAGAATGTGTTCCCCCTTGCTTGTTGATGTACCACATGACAGTTGTGTTGTCTGTTAGAATCAACACCTGCCCTGGAAGAAGTAAATCATTGAAAGCTATTAATGCAAACTGGACTGCTAACATCTCCTTCAAGTTGATATGTAGATGTAGTAGTCTGGCAGGCCACTTGTCTTGTATCCACTTTCCATTTAGATGAGCTCCCCAAGCTTTGTCTGAGGCATCTGTCGTTAGAATCTGACTCGCCTCTGGCCGGGTCACAGAGAGTCCCTTGTTTAGGTGACATTCCTGAGCCCACCACAAAAATTCCTTTTGAATGCAAGGTATTATTTGAATGACAGTGTCCAGATCCTGGCAGTGCTGTGTCCATACGTTCTTGAGATACCATTGTAGCTTCCTCATATGCAGTTTGGCATTGGGAAGCACCAGAATACAAGATGCCATGAACCCCAAGGCTTGAAGGACTGTCCTTGCAGTCAGCCTGGACTGATGAGACAATTGATGAAAGTAAAGGGAAAGATTCTTTTGTTTGTCCGGGGTCAAAAAGGCCATCTGGGATGCTGTATTCAGTCTTACACCCAGAAAGCACATGTCCTGAGAGGGTACTAGACTGGACTTTATTTCGTTCACAGAATACCCCAGGCATCTTAGCACTGCTATCACATATTCCAAATGATGAAGAAGCTCGTCCCTTCCTTGAGCCAGAATCAGGCAATTGTCCAAATAAGGATAGATCTGTATTCCTTTTAGCCTGAAGAAAGCTATCACTGGAGCCAGAACTTTCGTGAACACTCTGGGCGCAGTAGATAAGCCAAAGGGCAATGCAGAGAACTGATAATGAGAAGTCCCAGCCCGAAAACGCAGATACTTTCTGCAACTCAGTCTGATAGGAACATGAAGGTAAGCCTCCTTGAGATCCAAAGTTACCATCCAATGATCTTTGCCCAGCAGAGGTAAAAGCTGTTGTAACGTCAACATTTTGAACTTGGGAATGTCCAGATAAGTGTTGAGGATAGATAAATCCAAAATTGGTCTCCACGTGTTCCCCTTTTTTGGTACTAGAAACAGGCGAGAATAAAATCCTAGGCCCACTTCTGGCATAGGGACCGGCTGTATGGCCCCTATTTGAAGTAACAGAGAAATTTGTTTGTGAGCCTCTATTCTTTGCTGAGGAGGAACGTCTGGCATGCCTTTGAAAGGAGGCAAGGTATGGAAATAAAACCTGTAACCTTGGTGTATGATATCCAACACCCATCTGTCTTGGGTAATTAAACTCCAATTTTCCTTGAAAAGTGCCAACCTTCCTCCCAAAGGTGCTGCCAGACGAGAAGGCTCTGGCAGCTGAAAAGGTAGGTCATTGGGTCTGTTTACGAAAGGACTGACCCCTGCCCTCACCCGAAGACTGTGCAGGTGAACTCCCTGTTCTAGGCCTGAAAGAGCCCTGAGCTCTGCCCCTACCACGTCTAGATCTACCCCTAGACTGGGAATCATAAGAAGGATACGTCCACCCCTTGGTAGGCCAATTTCTACTAAACTTCGGAGGCTGAACCTGCAAAAAATCTTTAACAGTCTGCATAGACTTAGCCTTGTCTTCCATTTTCTTTAAGACTGCCTCAACAGGTGAACCAAACAACACATCAGATTGTAAAGGAGCATCTAAAATCCTTGTCTTAACATGGTCAGACAAATTCTGATCCCTCAGCCAGGCGTGCCTGCGAAGAACTGACCCAGTGGCAGCCACCCTAGACGAGGCCTGTACAGCATCAAAACCACATTGCAAAGAATGCTTACCCACCTGTTCAGAAACATGTACTAAATCTTGTAACCCTTTACACTCAATACCTTCCGCCAGAGCATCTACCTTAGACTTCAATTGAGAAAGCAGATAGTTTTGGTATTTCAACATGTGAAACTGGCAATTCAAAGCCCTCATAGCTAGGGTGGAAGAAGTATAGACTTTCTTTCCCCATCTATCCAAAGCCCTGGCCTCTTTATCTGGAGGAACCGGATTTTTAACAACAGAAGCCTTAACACCCTTAGGCCCCTGACTAACAGTTTCTGGGTCCGCCCTAGGACTCTTAAGATACTTATGAGCTTCAGGCACCCTGTAATACCTATCCGGCTTAACAGGAGCAGGAGGCAAAGAATCAGGATTAAGAGAAGCCTCTGCAAACACATCTTCCACAACATCCAGAACAGGAGGTATAGCCAAAGGCCTATGCTGGGGTAAAACAAAAATTCCCTAAGCCTTTTCCTGGAATCAGAGAAGTCCTGACCTTCCCACTTAAAATGCTCCCTCATGGAATGAAGAGTCTCTGAAAAGAAAAATCCTCAGGAGGAGAAGCAGAAGGAGTAGAATCATCCACATCAGAATCAGAATAAGGAGAATACTCCTGCAAGTCTTCAGTCAAGACTCTGAAACATCCGAAGCCTGCTCAAAACTCCCCAACTCAGGTTCCACCCTAGGTCTCTTATCAGGAGGGGCAAAGAACCTCTAATCAAAGTAATCAAATCTTCTGCCATTTTAAGCATATGCTTCTTGGGCACAGAACCTGAAGAACCAGGGTGACACCAACTGAAGCTAAACCTGGCCTGCCTCTGGGAGAAGCCTTGGAAACAGAAGGCGAGGGCCTAACCACCCTAGGAAGGGAAGGGAGTACAGTAACCTGAGAAGCCCCTTCAGCCTGACCTGCCTCCTGAGAGGCCACATCCTGCAATAACAAAGTCTCCCCTGGGACTCCAGAGAAACCTCCGGGAACCCCCGGCTCCACCGACACCTCTAAAGAACCGGCGTCCGGTACGGACGGTTCTTCTAGCCTAGGCTTAGCTGCCTTGTCCTTGTGCTTCTTCGAAGAAGCGGGCGTCGGAGCACCCGACGGCATATTATAATTGCACCGCTTCCGAAGACTAACCTGGCACAATCTAACCTTCTCTTAATAGTGCGCTTATTGAATCTAGCACAAAAGCGACACCCAACAACGTCGTGCTCAGGCCCTAAACAAGGAATACACAAAGTATGATAATCTCTATGCGGTATCTGTTTCCCACAAGAAATACAGTTATTCACTTTTTCTGACATCCGGTAAACCACTGAGGCAAGAAAAAACTAAAATATTCCCCAACGGGGTACTTAGCCAACTTTGACTCGGTCTGAAACTCCGAATTCGAAAAATTTCAGAACGCCAACCGGCACTTGTAACGCTGCTTCTGCATCGGACCATGCGGCAAAAAAGACTGAGGATATGACGTCGGTCATGCGCATTTGTACCCTGACGTCCTGATGTCAGTCTAATGCGCCTTGACCGACGTCAGCCTTATACTTTGATATTCGGGCCGACCGAGGACAGCGGACTACCCAAGTGTAAGGACTGCAGCAATGTGAGATGAAGAACATCATCAGTTTGGGGCAGGATTGTCATATAAAAGGGAAATTGATGTAGGATAAACAATAACACATGAAAAAATGCGAATAAAACTTAGTAAGGAATACTTTAGAAGACTTAAATTAATCCTGAAAACAGCTGACATCTGGGAAAAATACAAGCTATAAACCAATTTGCTCTTATGTCCTAACTTACAGTTTTGAAGTGACTGACTGGCCCCAAAACATGTTGGATAGATAAGACAGGAAAACAAGAAGGATGGTTCATGCTCACCAAATGATTTATAAAAATCAGTGCATACCAAGAATATATATATTCCCTGCTCCAAAGGAGGGATGGGCCTCCTTGAAATTGATTACATGTATAGATTTGCAATCGTGGGACTCCACACATATCTGCTGACCTCACAAGACCTAAACATAGTGAAAGTTTTGAAATCTGAGGTGAAAAATCTAAGATGACTTATCTGCTTAATCTAGAAGACGTATATCTGTGTCAAGCAGGAATGGAAATCAAACCAGTAGATAAAAATCAGGCAGCAACTGAATGTGCCAAAAAACAAAAGAATGAATATAAGGCGAAGGACCAGATGAGAAGGCAAGAAATGTGGAAAATGCAAAAATATAGTTGCAAGTATAGAAACTTCTGGAAAAAACTCATGTTGATCAGGAATGAACGCAGAAATGGTTAAGGAGAGGCAAATTCAAACCAAGAGATGAAAGGTTAATATTGGTGGCCCAAGACAGTGGGCTGCGTACACATTGGTTTACAAAGTCCATTGAACATGTAGGAGAAACAGACAAATGTAGTTTTTGTAAAATCGAATTGGAAACAGTCACAAACCTCGTTGCTGGTTGTGACATACGAATGGCAGAAGTACTGTGTAGTGAAAGGCATAATAATGTGGCAAGATTGTTGCACTGGGGATTGTGCAAACATTATGGTACTGAAGTGGCTGAAAATCACTGGAAACATGAGCCACAAAGCATTACTGAAAATGATGAAATCTACATCACATGGGATCCTCCATTACCAACAGTTCAAAAGACAGATGCTAGAAAAACGGATAGAGTGGTCTATGAAAAGAACACAAAACTAGCATTGATCATTGAAATCACCACTACCAGTGACTACAGTTTCTTGCATACAGAGACACAAAGTTACAAAATATCAGGACTTGCAGGCAGAAATGAGAGCAATGTGGAAGAAAGATCCCCAGACAGACCCAATAGTATTAGAAACAATGGGTCTTATAAAAAAGAATCTATAATAGTATTTAGATATGTTACCAATACATGTAACACCATACAAATTGTGCAGAAGGAGCCATTACTGGGCACATTGCAGGTGCTGCCAAGAGCACTCCTGGTTGACATCAAAGATTGAAACAATACTAATTTCATAAGCTTTAATTGTACTTTGACTTAGGAATGGGGTCCATTCCAGTCATGGTATTAGAAACCAAAAAGATATGGAGAAATTAAAAAAACAAAAAAACAAAACAGGATAGAATGGAGAGATGATCATTCTACAAGAAAAGGAGAGTATTATTGCTGAAACTGAATTCATCCTCAAGTCTTGGTGAGTACCTTCACGAGGTGGACCCCCTTTTTCACAAAATCTCACCAAGATAACACTGATATATAGAGTGCATTTATATAGTGCATATCATGAACAGAAGCAAATTAAAAATGAAAAAAGATAGCTGGGTGCACAAGACCCAGGATAAAAAAGTGCCCAATCCTGGTAGGCACAGTGGTGCCAGGAGTGGAAAAGATGGCAGTGTAGAATCCTCAAAATACAGAAACATTCCTACAATGGGGTCAGGCCAGGCCCAGGGGGAGGATGCCCCCCCCCTGTTGTAGCTGCTAGAAAACAACAAAGTGTAAAGACTTCTCATCTTCCCTTTGTTGATGATTTAAATGTGTATAACTTATCAGATAAGCAACTGAAAGTATAACTGCAAGTTGTTAAAACTTTCAGATGATATAAGAATGTCATTTGGGCTTGATAAATGTGCAAAAGCAACTTTTAAAGCAGGAAAACATCAGTTTGGGACAAGAATGTGATATATAAAAGAACGAGCTAGAGGGAGTGTACAAATAATTCGGAACTGATGAAGGATCAACAATTAAACATGAACAAACACAAATAAAACTAGTAAGGAATACTTTAGAAGACTTAAATTAATCCTGAAAACAGCATTTATATCTAGGAACAAAATCCAAGCTATAAACCAATTTGCTCTTCCTGTCCTTACAGTTTTGGAGTGACTGACTGGCCCCAAAAAAGTGTTAGATAGATTAGATAGGAAACAAGATGGATGCTTCATGCTCACCAAATGATTTATAAAAATCAGTGCATACCAAGATTATATACCCCCATTCCAAAGGAGGGATGGGCCTCCTTGAAACTGATTTATTATTGTATAGATTTGCAATCGTGGGACTCCACACATATCTGCTTACCTCACAAGACCCAAACGTAGTGAATGTTTTATAACATGAGGAGAATAAAAATCTAAGATGACTTTGCTGCTTAATCTAGCAGAAGCATATCGGCATCAAGCAGGAGTGGAAATCAAACTAGAAGAAGATAAAAATCAGGCAGCAACTGAATGTGCCAAAAAACAAAAGAAAGAATAATAAGGTGAAGGACCAGATGAGAAGGCAAGAAATGTAGAAAAAGCATAAATGTAGTTGCAAGTATAGAAAACTTTTGGAAGAACCTCATGTTGATCAGGAATGAATGCAGGAATGGTTAAGGAGAGGCGAATTTAAACCAAGAGATGAAAGGTTAATATTGGTGGCCCAAGACAGTTCATAGGTTGATAGGTGTGTACTAGGCTAATGGCCCTGGAGCCTTTACAAGCCTATCCCATAGAAGTGTCCTGGCATTGTGCCGCCTGACATTAGTTCCCAGTGCCTCTATCAAGTAGAGCCACTGGAGTGGTCCTCAGGGTGAAATTTCTATTTCCCATCCACTCATTAAGATTTCTCTTGAGGAGGGCCAGTGAGGTGCTCTGATTGACACGTATGGGAAGTCTATACCAGAGCATGGGCAGTCTCTAGGTTATGAACCTGTCCCTTCAGCATGTTCTGTTGATTGTGGTAATGAGGTTGAGGTCTCTGGAGTGTGTGGTGTGGAGCGACTGGGATTTCTTTAGATGTAGCATTTCTAACAGAGCTGGGTCAGACATGGATTTGTAAGTCAAGCAGAGATTGCCTCTTAGTAGACAATATGAGACAGAGAATAGCTGGAGTTTTTTGAGTATGTCCATGTAGAACATGTGTTTAAGGCCTAGGATCCTCTTTGTGAGGTACTTTTGTGGCCTTTCCAGCTGTTGCATGTGTCTAGTAAAGTACATGCCAAATGGGGCATTATACTTTATGGCTGGCTTAATGAGGGAAGAGTGGATAGAGATGATGACCTCTTTCTTCCTGGATGCAAACCCCTTGCTAATAAGATGTGCCACATAGAAGGACTTTCTGACCACAGTGGCAATGTGGTGGTCGAAGGATTGGTTGCTGTCCACCTGTGTCCCCAGATCTCTTATAACACCTTCAGTGTTCAGTGGGCTCCCCTCGATGTGGTAATTAGTGGGAACTGAGTTTTTCCCAAAGGGGATGACAACACACTTTTTGGCATTAAGTTTAAGGCCATGGTTTTGACACCAGTTATTGGTCTCAGTGAGGCCTTTCTGTAGGATGTCTACATCACTTGGGGAATTAATAATGGCTCCCAGCTTGCAGTCATCTGCAAACTTGGTCAGCCAGAGTCCCTCTGTGATGGCCTGGACTTCTGAGAAGTAGATGCCAAACAGCAGAGGACCCAGGACTGATCCCTGTGGGACTCCACTCATGACTGGTCGGCAGTCTGACTTGGAGTCCACTACTTTCACACTGTGTGTTCTATCTGTGAGCCAATTTGCAACCCACCTAGTGATATAGGGGTTGATGCCTAGTTTGGTGAGTTTATCAATAATTCCTGAGTAGGTAATGGTATCAAAGGCCTTGGCCAGATCAAGGTAGGCTGTATGAACTGCCTTGCCCTCATCCACAGCTCTGGTGACTGACTTAAAGAAGTTAACCAGGTTGAGCAGGCATGATCTACCTTTCACAAAACCAAATTGCGTGGGATTTAGAGTTTGGAGATTCCCTATATCCTTGATAATTAGTTCCATGATGATGCACTCCATAGCCTTACATAGACTCATCAGGCTAATGGGGTAATAATTCCCAGGCTCTATAGTCACTCCCCTTTATGGAGAGGGATGACTGTAGCAGTGGGCCATTCGGTAGGGATAAAGCCTGAAGTGAGGCTGTGACTGAACAGGACACACAGATGTGGTGCCAGTTCACTTTCATGTAGAACACATCCAGGGATATTGTCAGGTCCCATGGAAGCTGTATTCATGGCCTTGGACAATGCAGCTTTAACCTGTGCTGCAGTAATGCTGGATTCCTGGCATTCCTCCGGTATTGTGATTGGTCCTTTGGGGGGGAGATAGGGGTAAAGTTGGCACTGAATCTGTCGGCCAGCATGTTAGCAATATCTGTTGGCTCAGTATAGGAGGCACCATTGTGCAGTAACTCAGAGCAAACCTGGGTATTGCCGTGGAGATTCTTGATATAACTGTTGAAGGCTTTGTGGTTGTTTTTAGTATCTGCTGCAATTCTGCCTTCATTGCTGACTTTAGAGGTTTTGATGAGTGATCTCAACTTTTGTTGAGGCTAATAAAGGGAGTTTTTCCAGTCTTGGGACTTCACCTTTTTCTGCAGCAGTTTCTTCCTTCTGTTGTAGAGTTTATAAATGGCAGGGGACTACCAGATTGCCTTCCTTTTTTTGGAGGAGAGCATCTTTGCTCTTTTGGGTATGGCTAGTTCCATGCATTTATGTAGGTGTTCATACAGTGGGCTGCATACACCCTGGTTTACAAAGTCCATTGAACATGTGAGAGAAACAGACAAACGTAGGTTCTGTAAGACCAAATTGGAAACAGGCGCACACCTTGTTGTTGGTTGAGACATATTAATGGCAGAAGGACTGTATACTGAAAGGTATAATAATATGGCAGGACTGTTGCACTGGGGATTGTGCAAATATTATGGTATTGAAGTAGCTGAAAAACACTGGAAACGAGCTACAAAGTATCATAGAAAATAATGAAGTTTAGATCACATGGGACCATCCATTACCAACAGTTTAGAAGACAGATGCTAGAAAACTGGATACAGTGGTCCATGAAAAGAAGACAAAAGTAGCATTGATCATTGAAATCACCACACCCAGTGACTACAGTGTATTGCGTACAGAGAGAGAGACACACAAAGTCATAAAATATCAGGATCTGCAGGCAGAAATAAGAGCAATGTGAAAGAAAGATACCCAGACAGTTCCAATAGTAGTAGGAGCAATGGGTCTTATAAAAACGAATCTACAATCATATTTAGATATGTTACCAATACATGTAATCCTGTGCGAATTGCAGAAGGAGTTATTACTGGGCACATTGTGGGTACTGCTAAGAGCATTTCTGGCTGACATCAAAGATTGAAACAATACTAATTTCATGAACTTTAATCATACTTTGACTTAGGGATGGGGTCCACTCCTGTCATGGAATTAGAAACCCAAAAGATTTGGAGAAATTGAAAAACAGGAAGCAGGTCTTGGCAGTGCTTTCCAGAGCCAAAAACACTTCTTAAATGGACCCAAATAATATCCCAGGTTGCTTCCTAAACAGTTTAAAACATGACCTTTCAGGACTACTTGGGTGCATTTCACCTACAGCCTCAAAACATGTTAAATACCAAGTAAGTGGAGTACTGCAACAGTCATCTCTCTTCAAAAGTGTGGTTCATCAGCTGACCATGGAAACTAAAAACCCATCAGTCTGACAAGTCTAATATGCAAAGCCATAGAATGAATTATCATGGAAATGATCAGAAAGCACATTGGCAACCTACAGACACTGGACCCTTTCCAGTTTGGCTTTGTCAAGGGAAGGTCTCACTTACTTAACCTGGCAGACATCTTTGAGAGGGTCACCAAGGCAGTGGATGAGGGCAAGGTGGTGCATACTGTCTACCTTGGCCTGGCTACAGTATTCAATACACTCCCCAAATCAAGCATTGTTACCGAACTCACCTAACTAGTCATAAATCCCTACATAACTCACTGGATTGTCAGCTGACTCACAAACCAAAGAAGTCATGACTGATGAGACCGCCTTCATCAAGAGACAAATCACTAGTGAAGTACTTCAGAGATCCATGCTTGGTCCACTCCTGTTTGGCATCTAATTCTCAGAAGTCAAAGTTAATGTCAAGTACCTCTGGCTCACCAAGTTCGCGAATAAATGTAAACTGGGAGCTATCACAGATTCCCTCCATGACACTATCATCCTGCAAGATGGTCTAACACAGGCAAATGACTGGCACTAAAGCCATGGTTTAAAACTCAATGCCAAGAAATGCATTATAGTGCTCTTTGGGAACCTGTCAACCCAGGGTAATGACTCCATCAATAAAACACCCATAAGAGATGACCTAGTAGTTAGGGATCTGGGAACATTTGCAGACAGTAATCTGGCCTTCGACTAACATGTGGTCAAAACAGTAAGAAAGTCATTCTACGTTGGCCAACGTCTAAGTAAGTGTTTACCATCCAGGTCCAAGGAAGCTATAGTACTGGTTTACTTGGCCCGTATCAGACCCATCAGTGAGAACAATGCCCCCTTTGGCATGTACCTGAACAGGAATTTTCAACAGTTGAAACATCCACAGAGATTCAACACCAGGAAAATCCAGGGTATTAGCACACTGTCCTACACAGATCACCTTAAGGCCCTATCTATACTCAGTCTGTGACAAGTTACTGAGAGGTGATCTAGGCCTGGCATTTAACGAATCCCCAGATCCAGCCCTGATGCATCATTTGCACATCTGCAAAACAAACACCACTAGAAACACTAGCTCCAATGATTTAAACTTTGCCTGAGACATAAATAGAACTTGCTGGTGAGACAGATAGGTGTCTCAAAGGATCCTCACACTATGGAACAGACTCCCCATCCATGTGAAGCATAGTTTATCCCTGACCCTATTGAAACATAACTTTGAACATTGGCTGAGAAATTGTAAACTCACCCCAGGCCTGCCCCCCATGTTTCTGATAGACAAAGGCAGACAGTAAGTAAAATATTACTTAACTAACATACTACTCCCACAAGTGTTAGCCACCTCCAAACTAACATACTCCTCCCAATAGACGTCTGAGGTACATGGGGACACAACTGGACTGAGTTGCATGATGAGGATTATAAAAGCTCTGGTGGTCATTAGCCTAAAATATACCTATGAACTGATATGCAGTTTCGACTCAGATTATGCCACCATATCATGAATAGCCTGCCCATTGTAGTGCCACCCTCACTCAAGGGCAGATGCATCAATGATAACCAAAGCCTATGATGTGCAAAAGACAAACAGCAGGTTAGCTGAGTAAATTTACCATGGAAAGTGAAATCTACATATTCTGGATAGCCTCATGGGAGCCTGCAGTGGTCCATATGGTAGTATTAGTGTCCACAAAAGTATTGTCATGCAATAGTTGACATGTGGCAATACATAAATAGGTGCTGCCATCAATCTGATGGCTCTCAGTCTCATCTTAACTGTAGATTGTAGGGCCACCAGGAGGTAACAGGTAGCTTTTGGAATTTCCAGCATCCTGTCTAGGGAGAGATGGGCTGTGCAAGACTTTCTGTCTGTTGAGCAGACAACAAAGGTCATTAATTATGTGGGAAGTAGCTGCATTTTTTTTCCTCATTTACATCAACCCCAAAAGAAGTGCAGCAACTGGAACAAAGACTCCCTTTAATGATGTGCTTAACCATCCAAAGCAGCAGTGAGGAGCCAGTCTTCCAGAGAAGGAAAGAGTGTAGTTTCTTGCAGTTTAAAAAGGATGCTACTACCGACATTACTTCATGACCACTCATAGGTCTACGATGATACAGTAAGACAGAGTTCAAAACTGGTAGTGGCTGACTTTGAGTTGGATGTGCTGAAATCTTCATGACTGCCTGCCTGTTCTGATATGCAAAGAGGCATCCTTTAGGTATAAATGGCACATCCAGACTCATCTTGCTATACATGGCAGGACTGAATGAAGCGTGATCATAGAAAAGAACTATTTAAAGATGAAGGAGTTTAAGCCACAAAGATCAAGAATGGTCAAGAAGGCTCTTTTCTTTAGAAGTAAAAACAATCTGAAATAAAATCCAAATAGCATCCAAGTCACTGCTGATACAATGGGACATCCTGAATATCTCTTTATTGAGGGGCTTCTACAATTTCTTCCTTGGCTTAAAATCTTGAAGGAACAGGACAACGGTCAAGGAGCTTTATGGCACTTTGGGGAAATGTGAAATAGGACAACACATTCCTGAGGAAAAATCTCCTTTACCCATTTATCCTTCATGATGACATACTACATAGACAAATGGAAACCAATTTGCCCCCTGAATACTCATAATGAAAGGCATTTGACTGAGGAGTCAAAAACGTTGCCACATTCCCTAAGACTGGTCATGACCTTCTGAAATAATATCAGAGTACCTGTCCCAGGCAACAGATCTTGATGGAATGTTGTTGGATATACTCTATGTAACCCAGCTGCCTCCCGGTGCTGTAACTGCAGTGCCATTATCCTGTCTAAACTTCTGCATCCTGAAAAGGTTCACAGTGGAGGAAGAAAACATACACTGACAACCGTAAGGGTTTGCTCTTTCTCCTGTATTGTCTTACAGTGTTCCTCTATCTTTGGTTCAAAAAATAGTAGAGCCTTGAACAAAGCATCCGGCAAGGTTGTCTTGGTGTCTTCAGTTTAGGCCACAAGTCACAGTCATTTGTGATGTCATGTAACAATGCTTGTTCCTACTGCAACAGCAGCCACTTACATGGTATGTGCCACATGGACAGAGAGGCTGGTGAACATATTGCTTAAAATGGCCCACAAGGCAGCTGGCCAAGTACTTACCAATGGACTTATGAACCTGTAAGTGAATATCTGTGCCTTAATTTGCTCCTTAAGGAGTGCAAACAAAAGTCCTTAAGCTACATGCTGCAGTATGTCCAGCATTTCCCAGTGGAAGTACAGCACATGAACTATATAGCTAAGCACCCTTATTGACAATTGCCTCCTAAGGTGTTCATTTACCCTACAGTCATTGTCTGGTGGTGTAGCGTTGCACTCAGTGGTGTTAACTTACAATTCAGGGCTGTTGCTGAAGCTTTGATATTTTGGGGTCTCGGACTGGACTGTACACTGCTGGCTGTGCCAGTATCCTGGAACCAAAAATACCTCTGGACGCAGAGGCCACAGTGTCCGGGTTTCCTCATGCAGCACTGCTTGCATCTTTCAGAATATCTACCAATGATAGGACCATGGGACCATATTGGTGGACTGCTGAGGTATCCTGCATGCCTACAGGAAAGGAAGCACTGTTTTGGACAGGAAGTGAAGTTCAGTAGTCCATGCTCCTTTCTCTTGCATCAACTGTAGCAATGTCCTGAACATGGAGGTAATCTGGAGGAGATTGCAATGAGTCTCCACCACCATTATTACTGAGGTCTTCTTTATGGAGATCTTTCTCCGGCTTTACATATTTGTCTCTTTATAAGTACTTGGCTGGTCTCAGGTTGAACTGAAATTCCAGATCCAAGGACTCAGATGATCTCTTTCTTAAGGTAGGTGAGGCAACATGGACTGGATGCAATGCTAGAAATTAAAACCATAGAGAACAGGTTGGTGAAGGAAGTTGGGGGGATCCAACAGTGCAACTTAAGGTAGCAAGATGTTATTCATGGGGAATCCCAACTAACCCTCTATAGATGGGAAACCTATACCACTTCTAATGCACAAGCCCGGCAATTCCTAAACTTTGTTAATACCAACATCCTGGAACCATTGGTCAATTCTCCTACCAGGGGTACAAATATCTTTGACCTTATACTCACGAACATGGCGGGGACACAGATGTTCCTCACCCAATGTAATGTCTTTGCTCATCAGATATGACCATAAGGCAGTATTACTTGAAATAAAAATTAAGTCTGGGAATCCAGAGAAACAAAATACCTTTAGGAACTATTCCAAGGCTAACCTCTGTTTACTAAGCAACACCTTGGCTAAATTTCAAGCACCTCCAAACCCAGTAAACACTACAGAATACACTGAGGTAGTTACAAAATCTCTGTACAGCCATACTGATAGCTGTATAGAGCGAAGGTGCCTACCTGTATTAAGAATAAGACAAGCTCAAAAGACAAGGCATCCTGGTATAATCACAATATCAATTATATATACAACAAAATAAAGAAATCTTGGCCAAGTGTAGGAAGAACAAAGACATAGATACTAAAAGCCCCCTGACCAATCTAAACAGAGAGCTAAGAGGGTTAATTAATACTTCAAAGGCTACAAAGCTTTCTACAGCTATGTCCGTAATCTCAGAGGAAATATACAACAATGCACAGAACTTATTAAATGGCATCACCCACACTGAACTGGAGGCCATTGCCAACCTTTTGGCTGACAGGTTCAACTCAAATTTCCCCTCCCACTTCCCCCTAACTTTCCAAAGGAAATATCACATAACACAATTCCCCAACCATTACTAGGGAACAGGTCATCAATGCACTTTCCAAGACCAAAAACACTGCATTGATGGACCCTGATAACATCCTGAAATATTTAATAAATAACATGAAACAGGATCTCTCTGGTTCACTTGTATTACTTTTTAACTTAAGCCTTCAGTCAGTTTTTGTGCCCAAGAAATGGAAGATGGCTACACTCATTCCCCTGCACAAAGGAGGTCCAACCACTGATCCGGGTAACTACAAGCCCATAAGTCTTGCCAGCCTCATATGTAAGGCCATGAAAAGAATCATCATGGATGTGACGCCCCTGCACTGGCCCAGTAATCAAGCAGCCTCAATCCTCACCACTAACACTAGTGAGGGACGTGCACATTGGGAGGATGACAAGTACAAACACTGTAAAGTGCAATTTCCTTAAGAGCACACAGAGGTCACAGTCAGTCTGGGGCTGGTTTCTTCCTCTCTCTTGAGATCTCCAATAAGACTCTCTACTGGCACAGCTATAGGGTTAAGATCTCAGCCGAGTGGTCAAGCCAAAACATCCAGCACCCTCTCTGTCCAACCAGTGTTTCATGTCTCTGCCCAAGTAGCTGACACACACACACACACACACACACACACACACACACACACACACACACACACACACACACACACACACACTTTGAGATCTGATTTATATACAAACACACACACCTGGGGAAGGCTAGCACAGGCTCACTAGCTATGCGCCCTTCTGCCCAAGTTAAATGGTAGTACCAGTTGCCACCAACCACTCTTATCGGCTACTACAAGGCCCTTCCCAAACGGTGACCAATTCTACTGTGTAATGTTACTGTTGTGCAAATGGTAAGCGTGACCAGAACTTTTAAGGCTATTTAGGAGTGGTCTGTACAGTATCACCAAATACATATGCAAGTACACTAAGAGCTTAAATATCTCTAACAAACCAGCCACAATTAAAAGGTTTAAATATATTTAATAATAAATAATAAAAGCACAAGACAATACTTAATAAATCAGCCCAGTGACAACAGAGTTCAGAATCACAGGAAATACTTTAAAACAACATTGCAGGACAGTCTCACATAAATACAGAAAACATCTAGACTAATCTTGGTATATTCCTATCTATCTCTGAGAGAAATACTATGATCTAAGTCTTACTTACAGAGCAAAGATAAGTGCTGGTGAGAGGATGTTGTCAGATCCAAAACAAGATACAAAATGCACAGACTTTCTCTCTGAGATAGTTCTTAAATTAATAATACTCATTACTGCTGGGTTAGCTAGATGACATCATTCTTGTCACCTCTGCCTTAGTTTCCAGGGCAACAGGAACATAAAATTTAACATGTGTCTGTGAAAAATACTTATCTGTCAGAAGTACAGCTGCTAGGAAGCCACAGAGCAATAGAAAAACACTTTACACGTGAAACCTAGTAATTATCTCTGTCTCAAGACAATAGAAAGAAACCCCTAGCACTAGACATCCTGTCTCTTAGCTGAGATAAACTAACTTTATAAAACATTGTAAAACTCTACTTATTTTCTTGGAGTTTGCAAGTTAACTCTGTATATTCCGGCCTTGGGAGGGTGACCTAATGGTTAAGGTGTTTGCCTTACAAACACAAGGTGCAGGGTTGGAGTCTCACAAGGGATAACTGACTAGGCTTAAAATGGCTCACAAGAGCAGTTAGCCTAGTACTAATCTATGAACCTATGAACCTATGAACACATACATTTGCATAGGCATGCAGTTTATACACATTTCTGCTCTTTTCCAGCAGGGTGCACTGTGGTTACATTCTTGAAGCTCAGTACAGAACATATAGTTTTCTTACATTTGTAAGACAAGCATACAAATCATATTACTATTCACAAATGACATAGAATTATTTAAAAATTCTAGCTGGCTGGGCTGGCAGCCTTCACAACGGATATGACAAATGAGGACATGGCTAACCTGCAAACTCTGGAACCATCACAGTTTAGCTTTGTTAAAGAGGGTTATGCCTATTAAATCTGGTGGACTTTTTTCAGAAGGTCACCAAAGCATTGGATGAAGATAAGATTGTGCATGCAGCTTACCTCAACCCGGCCAAGGCTTTTGATACAATACCCCACTCATTCGTTATAGACAAGCTCACTGATTTAGGTATAACCCCTTTTATCACCCACTGGATGGCCAACTGGCTCACTGATAGCACCAAGGAGGTCTGAATATGTGAGGCCACCTCAACCAAGAGGCCAGTCACTAGTGGAGTTCTCCAGGGCTGGGTACTGGGCCCATTCCTTTTTGGCATCTATTTCTGTGAAATAGAAGCAAATGCTGAAGGTATACGGCTGACTAAGCTTGCAGATTATTTCAAGATGGAGGTTATCATCGACACCCCTGTAGACACTAGCATTCTTCAGGAAGGTCTGTCTCTGATTAACAATGTTGCCAGACAGTCGCCACCATGTGGCCACAGTGGTGAGGAAATCCTTTTATGTTGCGTGACTTATAAGTAAGGGCATGGCATCTAGGTTAAAAGAGGTCATTATCCCACTGTACTCCACCCTTATCAGACCAATCATAGAATACAGTGCTTCCTTTTGGTACATACTTGACCAGGCATAGGTAAGAAACTAGAGCGAACTCAAAGGTTCCTTACAAAAAGAGTACAAGCATTAGAAACCTGCCTAATGCAGAGCACCTTACAGCCCTTTCCCTCTACTTAGTCTCCTATAGATTGCTAAGGGGTGATCTATGCCTGGCTTACATGAAATCTGCAAACCCCACACTTATAAATCTACTACATATTTGTAAGACAAAGAGTAACAGAAAGACAAGTTTTGTTTATGACTTAACCAGAACATGGTGGAGAGACAGATGTGTGTCCCAGAGACTGCCCCTCCTATGGAAAAGGCTTTCCATCCACGTGAAGCTGAGTTTATCTATTACCCAGTTGAAGCACAACCCAGACAAGTGGATGGGGAATATGAATTTACAACGTGCCTGGTGCCCATGTCCCTTATGGACAGATGTAGCTTATAAATGCCTGGCCCTCAATGTCCTATTTGGATACAGGGCATCATTATTCTTTTGGGAAAATTTGGCTAGGCTTAGAAAGGCCCCCGGGTCATTAGCCTAGTAGCAGTCTATAAATCTATAAGACTCAGGTGGACATTATTGCTATTTACACTGCAGCAGCCATGGATACAGGCACTGGTGACATGCTCTGTTGTTACTCTAATAAAGATGGTATTAGAACTACAATTGAAATACCAGTCAACTGATAAGAAGTCACCATCACTATACTCTGACAAATTTATGAGAACTTCAGAATGAGTAACACTGACTCTTTGTGCAGTGAAAGTAGTTTGAACGATGCCAGGTGTACTGACACCTGATGGACCGACAAATAAACAAACAATGGTTGGGTTGATGTTGGGTATACAGAAGTCAGTTGTACAAACCTCAGTGGAGCTCATTTGAGATGGAAAATGGCAAAGGCCAATAATCTGAGAAGACACATATCAGTTCAGTAGACTCTGTACTAGGCCTTGTAAAAAAAAAGTGAAAGTTCTGGAATTCTGTAAAAAACTGTGGGTCATAAGGCAGTGCAAGAACTGTATGAGATATAGAAGACATTTTATTTTCTAGTCATTTAATCATAGCCAACAGAAGGTTGTAAGCAAGCTATGATAATAACAAGGATCTCTGAAATGGGGGAGGGAAGAAGTGGGCTCAACCTCACCGAGGGGAGAATCTCCATGGTCAACCTGACGACAGTCCAAGCGGGTAGCTTTAATTTATCACTGCCCCTTTATTCCAAGGTGTTTGCTAACATCAAAGGAGGAGACTCCACAGATTTTACCATTTTCTCCACCTTAGACATAGCTGTATACTTTTCAAATCTATGTCTGAATGGAAACACTTCAATCAGGTTTTAGTTGTTGAATGAGCAAATACCTCTTTTGCAAATTTGTCTTTTGATTTATACTTTATTTGCTTAGTATTATTGCCAAATATAGAAACTCAAGCATTAGGAGCAGTCATTTTGGAGACAAAGGTGGTTATAGACATTTAATCAGCTTAGATTACTTTCTTATCGCACAGTTTTGTAGTGCTGTTGAATCTGATACATACAGACCAGTGGGCAGTATTATGGTCCAGAATGAAACAGTAAAGACAAGGTGTGTGTGTGTGTCTGTCAGCAGACAGAATGTGCCTATCACAGGCACAATTAATAGAACATGGACACACTGAAGGCAAAATGGCTTAGTTTCAACAGGTAGGTCAGATAAATACCATTGGATATAATGTTCAAATGAAACTTAAGAAAAAGCACAGTGAAGTAAAGAAACAAAATATTTACTTACATAGTTTTGAAGATCAACAATGGAAGAGCAAAAAAGCTCCAAACTGTCAAAGGCAACCTGGGTAATTTTTCTCCCTGATGAAACTTTCTCTGTAGTCAAGATATTAAAATAGATAGAAAGATGTGCACTGTGGGTCAGGGAGGAGCTGGCAGCTTGGGGCTTTACCAGGATGAAACATTAGTCCGGAGAAGGTAAATAAGAACGACCTCTCCTTCAATCAGCTCTATCATTCCTATTTAGTTAACTGCCAGAGATAAAATATGGTAAATGTTCCCTTGTAACTACTGAATTCCATATACTGGGGTATAAATTTCAGTTTGCCAACTACAAGACGACACCTCATCAACTGTTCCATTATTGTTGCATGAGTCAATTAAGAAAGGTGATTTCAGAGAGTGGTTGCAAAACTTTGGCACATGAGCCACAGAGCCATCCTTTGGGAATGAATGATACAGTGGCAGAGGTATTGTTTATCTAAAGGTGACCAAAGATAAGTATACTTAAAATTAAATATTTGCAACTCACAAACTTAGGAAGACATATTTAGTTTGTAATGCTTGCTCATTACACTCAGTAAGACCAACTACTTTATTGTACCACATAAAATGACTACTTAATTGGATAAAGAGTTCAGATGAAACAGCAGTGATATTGGAAATTCACAGAGAAATATACTTTTGTTTCAACTCAAACACAAGGAATATTTTCAATCAAAATAAAGAACAAATATATGACTTTCTTACCCACTCTACTTCAAACAAAAGTTATATAAAACGCAAAACTGAGTTTTACAGGAATAATAAGGTGTCAGGTATGTATGACACAATTATTACTGCATGCCCCTGGACCATAAGACTTTGGCTAATACTTGTACCCTGCACATACTTTTCTGCTTTAGAAGTTATGGTAAAAAAAACAAAACAAAAAACAAACAAAAACATATTAATTTACCCTGATACAATGATCTATATGCAGAAATATGATCCATTTCTGTGAATGCATACACATTTGCTGTTATTTATATTTTTTACAATGATGGCGAATGGACTGATGTACACTTCTAAGTAACTCCTGTGCAATAACTCCTATGCAGATCACTGTGTATACTGTTCCCAAAATAAATAAGTAAAGTAAACAGGGTGAGGCTTATACAGCTAGAAGCTAGTTTGTCTCACATATCTAATACTTGTGAGATACTTGTATTTAATAAACTACATTAAAAACTGTAATTCAACAGTGCTAGAACTTTGGTTAAACAAAAATGTAACACGTCAACATAACTGGACAGTATATATCGAGCAGCGTTCACATAAGTGCACATATATGCACAAAAACTTAGAGTTGCACTCACCAAGAATGCATGAACAAGCAGAGCACTGTATACAATTTGTGAACACACAATCATACAGTAGTACAAATGTATATGGTTGGTACACACCAGTCAAACACCTTTACTCTCTCTCTTTCTGTCTCTCTGTCCCCCCCATCTCACACACATGCCCACACACACACACACACACACACACACACACACACACACACACACACACACACACACACACACACACACACACACACACATAACCCTACCGTAAAGGGTGTATCTGGACATTATCTGTACCGTCCTCTGTTTTTTGCTCCTGGTCAGATGATGATGGTGATGGGGATGACTTTAAAAGACGAAGTTCATCGACTTGCACTGCATTGTACCATGTTTGTGGGCTCCCATCTGGTGCCAACACAGGACTCTTGGCTTCCTCAGGAGCTTGTGGCTTCACTAGATTTACTGCACTCACCTGCAACTTCAGGAATTTTTGCATTGCAGTCATATTCAAAAAGAGATATCCAAAACTCACAAAATAGTTAGTCTGAGGATGTAAGACCCAGAAGGCAAATAACCAAAGCGAGTCTGGCTTGACCGAATTCAATGAAATGCTTAATACTTAGGCAGTAGTCACAATTCACATGCTGCCATCCCAAGGTCCTTTAAAGTTGAAATGCCTGTCAGATCAGAATGAAAATAAAACCAATAATCCTTAAATTCTTAATATCTTGCTTTTAATTTAGTCATACCAGTGCATGAAAATGTATCAAGTAAAGTGTTAAAAACATATTTCTGATCTTTGATTGGCTGGCACCTGCTCCAGATGGTCTCCCATATATCCATTCTAACAGCAACTCTAAGCTTCCTGACAATGCTGCAGAGAGATGAAATGAGAGGACTGGCATGTAATTAGTCTGTTTCCAGTTATGTCAGTCAGTTAAGTACTGGAGAGGAAATGAAATCTCACACAATAAAGCATTCTTGCTCTTGTCGTCTTCTGTCTCTCTCTGTCAGCTAAGAAATGTCTGAGGATCTTTTTCCTGTGCCAAGGCTCAGCCTACTCCTTCAGCCACGTTAGCAGTCCCACCCCCAGCCCCCAATATACAAACACACAACTCTTCTCCATGTCTCATTCTCTCTGTGACACAGCCTCATGTATTATGAGTCAGCATCAGTTGCAATCCAAGATTCGGATACAGTAGCTCTCCTATCCTCGCCTGCTCTACTCACCTGCCTGCCATCTGCTTTTGTATAGTTCTTTGACCCACTAATTTACATTACAGGGACAAACAAAAGCAACTAGTGAAACTTGATATCAGGAATCGGACCACAGCAAACTGCTAGCAGGCTCTCAGTTTCCATTTCAGAGTAATGTGAGCTGCAGATTTCCACTAGTAACAGCTAGCTAAGCAAAGGTCTACTAGCACACTGCAAGCAATATAAATACACTAAAGTGCTGTTAAATTCAAGTTATCAGCATGATGCCATACTGAAATACAGCTGTTCCTAATCTCATATCACTTGTATTTCTGCAAAAGCCTTGCACAACTTAACAGTTCAAAGCACCTGACAACATATTTCCTATTCCTCTAACTACCCTGCATGTACATTTTTTAGCAGCTGCGATCTGTAATAGCTATCTAGCTGCCTGCAGGGAGGAACATTTCACAGCACCTAACTACGTGTGTATTATCCCTCTGAATACCATGCACAAAGAGATTGTTCAAAGAAGCTGTTAAACCCTGCACTGTCCCTCAAACAGTCTTTCACACAGAGAACATTCATAGTTGGATTTAACAAGTCTAACTTAACCTCCTGCAGATAGAAAAAATACACAAACGCTCCAAAAAGCAATTTGTCCCTCTGTTCTGGAGCCATAGAAACAAGCTACAGTACTGTCAAACATCAGTATAGTCATAATGAATGTCCTGCTGATAGAGCAATCCAACTCATGATGGATGCTAACATTAGTTTTGTTTTTGTTCTGCCATAGAGAGAAGGAAAGTTCACAGCATTTGCTATCATGTTTATGGCATGCATCTAAGGGTCTAATAAAAGTTTTTTTTACTTGCTAAATGGCATAGTGTGCAGAAAGACACACAGATAAGACACAGTTTGTAGAAGCTGATAACGCTAAACATCTAAATTTCCTATATTCATAGCAGCCATCCCTACTCCCAGAAGCAGTAAACACAAGTCTGTCCTTGCACCCACCAAAATACTTAGTTCCTAGCAGCTGCTGGCATCACTCTCCTCCATGACAATGAAGCATAGTAACAGTTAGTAGAAACACTAGTATTATTTATTTTCTCTTAATTTTTCTCTACCCTTCATAAAAATCAACTTATATCTGTTGCATGTATTCATGAACTTCATGAGCTTCATTCATGAGCCTTATCTGCAAGGCCATGGAAAGAATCATCATGGACCGTATCAACAAGGACATAGGTCACCTTCAAACTCTTGACCCGACCCAGTTTGGGTAGGTCAAGCATATTGAACCTGGTGAACTGCTTTGAGAATGTCACCAAAGCCCTGGATGAAGACAAAACAGCACAGTACATACTGCTATCTTGACTTAGCCAAGGCTTTTGACACAATCACCCACTTGGGTATCATTGAGAAACTCTCCCAGCTGGGGATTAACCCATACGTCACTAGATAGGTAGCCAAATGGCTCACTGGCAGAATGCATACTGTCAAAGTTTGGGATTCCACCTGCACCAGTAGACCAAATACCAGTGGTGTACCACAAGGATCTGTGCTCGGCCATCTACTGTTTGGAATCTATTTCTTGGAAGTCCAGGGAAAAGTAGATGGCCTGTGGCTTACCAAGTTCGCTGATGATTGCAAACTGGGTGCAGTTATTGAGTCCCCAAATGATGTTAACATATTACAAAAGGGGCTAACACAGACAAATGATTGATGCCAAAGCCACAGACTAAAATTAAATGCAAAAAAATGCATTAGTGTCCCCTTTGGCAAAGAGGAAGTCCCTGCAAATTACAATATTGACAGCACTCCCCCTAAGCTCAAACCCAGGAGTGCGAGGTTTGGGAACACAGGTTGGTAACAATCTAAACTTCGATCACCATGTGTCCACAGCAGTAAGGAAAGCCTTCTACAATGCACATCTCATAAGTAAGGGCATCGCATCCAAGACTAAGGATGTTATAACTCCTCTGTACTCAACCCTCATCAGACTACCAATAGGGTACAGTGCTCCCTTTTACATGTACCTCACCAGACAACTGCAGCAGCTGGAGAGACCACAGAGGTTTCTCATCAAGAAAATTCAAGGCCTCCAAAACCTAACCCACATGGAAAGACTAAATGTCCTGTCAGTGTACGCTGTATCCTACAGGCTGCTGAGAGGCAACTTATACCTGATCTACAGAGCAGTCCCTACCCTGCCCTAATGGAAATTCTGCACATCCGCAAATCAAATAGAACAAGAATCACTTGCTCCAGGGATCTCAGCTTAGCCTGTGACATTAACAGAACATGCTGGAGAGACAGATATATCTCCCAGAGATTGCTGTTACTCAATAATCCTATTCAAGCGCAACCTAGACAATTGGATGTGAGACTTTAAATTCACCCCAGGGGTGGCACCTGTGTCCCTCATGGACAGGGGCAGTCAGTACTGATCATAGACTCGCCCTGCGAATAATGACCATCTAACCAAAGTCAGTTAGGGATCACAGGTATAACATGGCTAGGCTTGTAAAGGCACTAGGACCATTAGCCTAGAAACATCCTATGAAACTATGAACATATCTTAACAGTTTTTTTTACGTTTAATCATGTACCACATTTTATGTGAAATAATATTTCTTCACTTCTTCCCAGATTATCTGCTATTCATAATCAAATCATTATTTTTGCATTCTCAGATATCTCTTTCTTAGCTTTTCTTTTTTGAAGGATGATGCCCATTTGAAGTCTGCGGAATCTGCAGAGGATACTTAAGAGTTCTGCCTGTGTCATCCTTTTGCCTTCCTCCTGCAAGACTTTTACATGCCTTATACAATTCACAGGAGTAGCTGTTATAGCCATTCCTCTCCCCTGACTGAAGGACAGAGAAGCTTGGTGTACAGGAAGGCCAGTGTCCTGAACAGGTACATTTGATAGAAACCAGCAACTTCAGTAATATCTCTTGAGATGTCTTACTGTTTTTAACAGCTGCTAATTTTTGACATTGTTTCAGCAATTGTTCTCAAGAAAATGTAGGTTCCCAAAATCTGATACCCAACATATTAAACCTGTCAACAGTTAGACACAATTGTTTTATGGAATATGTAGATAATGAAAAAAAACAAGAGAGGGATTTATGTACAAAAGGGGTACTAAAACAAACAAACGTAGGTATAAAATGATTGAAGTTGAATCAAGATAAGAATGAGAATATTTAAGTCTCATTATTTGGTATTGAATGGTTGGATGGGTCCCTTTTGTATTAAAATGAAGAAAACAGTGAGAGACTACATATCACATAGTTACAGATAAGTAAACAGTCTCAGTAGGTACATGCTATAAGTTGTATGGCTAGGTAATCTCTAGGTAAGTTATAAAGAAAAGTTGATAAGATTTCTCTTTATGAAGTCCATAAAATTGTAAAGGTGAGAAAGGAACATAAGAACTAAGCAATCTGTGAGGAATGGATTTTGTAAAAAAAAAAAAAAAAGTGAGCTTAAAACTATGTTATTTTTTTCTGTGCAGTTACTTTTAAATACATTCTTAGTGAGTGCACGTAATTCTCAGCTCTGTAACTTCACTCTAGTTCAGAATTTACAGTAATGACCCACTTGAAATAGGTTTTTACCTATAAAGTCCTTGCCTTTTCTGTGTGTCCAGAAGGCTCCCTATTAGAAGAACAAAAGTCCAAAATATTGAATGTTGTTAAATGCCGGACATCGATGTGTTTTTTGTGAGATCGTGGTACAGTGAAGATCGGGAAATTTGCCCTTTCCTCACTGTAGTGCGATCTTGGAGTTGGTATATATAATTAGCGGAAAGGGTTCGATGTCTGGCATTTTCGCTGTTTACAACGTTCGATTATATGAACTTTGTTCATATAATATAGACCCAATATTACTCTTATGGACTTAGAAAGTTGCTAGAATAAAAGTTTTTATATTAGCATACATTCACTTCAGTTCTCAATGATTTGCCAGAAAAACACAAATTTTTATGAAGAAACGACAAAATATGGGGGAAAAAAATCTGAGCATTCTGCAAAAATCAGGATAGCCGAGAGGTAGGTATGATGTACAGGGTCTATATTATGTGCCCCCACACCCCCAGCTAATTTTATATACTAACTCCAAGATCGCACTAC